>NC_133326.1:30053024-30353024 GCF_042186555.1 Aquarana catesbeiana
GGGGAGGTGGTACAAAAGGTAATAGCTGCAGGGGATGATCTGATGGAGGGGACTCAAGTACATTTCTTAGGTGGACATGCGGTAGGTAAGTGAGTTTTCAGGGATACCCTAAAGGTGGACAGGTTTGGGGCTGATCGGATATACCAGGGCAGGGAGTTCCAGAGGATGGGAGAGGTTCTGGAGAAGTCCTGGAGGCGAGCATGGGAGGAGGTAATAAGTGAGCTAGAGAGCAGGAGGTCTTGGGAGGAACCGAGAGGTCAATTTGGGTGACATTTGCAGATGAGGTTGGTGATGTAGCTGGGGGCAATGTCTTGGATGGCCTTGTATGTTGTGGTAAGTATTTCAAATTTTATACTGTGGGGTAGGGGAAGCCAGGAGGTATTCACTGTATCTTCCCGTAAGCCTTATTATAGGCTTACATGTAGGTACAAGTGCCAGAAAAGTCTTTACTACCATTTTAACCCTTGCAAATGCAAGGGTAGATCTTTTCGAACTCCCGGAGTTGGACTTTAATTCATTTCAATCATTGTTTTAATACAAGCGTTTTCTTTCTCTCTGACCGTCCTCACCCAGAAGTGCAGACTCACTGCCCCTTCGACGTTGGAATGGAACAAGCAGTCTTTTTGTTTGTAAAGCCTGGCTTTGTCTTTTGGACGGATATTTATTCTCTCGATTCCAGTCAGTTGCCTTGACTCACACATCCCATATACAGTACAGTCACGCTGGGTGGAGGCCAAATGGTATCTTCCATTGAACAACGTGTAATGTGTTGAGTTAAAAGAATCACACGTACGGTGCAGCCGCTGAACAAACACGGCTCAGACCAGCAACATTGTTATACTCCGACTATATTTCAGTACCGGGACAATGCAGGGAGTGTGAGTTGTTGACTTAGTTGTTGAGGGCAGTCATTTTGCGAGTTTGATATAGAGGATGGTAACCACAACGACTAGTCATCTCCATTCAAAAATGCAGGAACCTTATATTCTGCTAGACTTTCCAAACAAAGTAAACCAGTTCTTGATAAGCAAGCCTTTGGAAAAATACTTTTTTTTCCCATGCTTGTTTATTCTTGTTATGAAAGTAAAGTATTTGGGGAGGTCTTAAAATGGGGATTGTCAAGGCGATGTGATAAATGGAGATGAGGAATTACTAAAGACACATCACAATGCACTTCAGAAACTTCATAGATCTATAACCTCAGTCCTGATGCACCACAAAACCTTTCAAGCTAATGTTCTTATTGCACCCAAAGTTTGGGTAGAAGGCAATGACACACCAGCAATATTTTGGATTCTAGGAGGAAAGCCATTCAAATACAGGGAATAAATATACAATTTATTTGGATTGTGTTAAAAGTGGGCTACCCCAAGCTTCAACTAAAGCTGGCCGTAGACAAATCGAAATTTTAGCAGGGACAATTTTCATTAGTGTGTGGTTGTCCCTTCTTTCCAGAAGTTTGATAGACTTTTGCTGAAGGGGACATGCTAAAAACATTTGGCAATCAGCGTCTGCAACCAATCGGCTGAAGCCGCTGATGAGTGTATTCCAGTGGTCTCCAAACTGCGGCCTTAGGGCAGGATAGGGTCCTTTGCTTGCCTTTATCCAGCTCTAAAGGAATTTCTTCCTTCCACTGACACCAACCATGGGGCAAAATTCCTTCCACTGACACTAAAAGAGCTTACGGGTTTCACACTATAAACAGTGCTTAATCATAGCTATGATTAAGCACTGTTTGTAGTGTGAAACGCGTAAGCTTTTTTATCCATACTGCTGTGGCACATATGTTGATGATTTTTTGAATAAAAGGCAAAAACTTTTTCGAAGTGCGGCTGTCCAGAACTTCTTTCTACGTTGATTGCTATATGCATTGCCAGCACCTGGGCTTCTAAGCTGGAGGAGAGGTTTTCCACCTTCGTTTGACCTACCTGGAGCGGTGATATCCCCTTCCCTGTCACATTTGCAGTGTTACCTGTGAGTATCACAAAGCCAGTGACATTATCAGTGCCTAAAGCATGGGTGATCAACCTGTGGCCGTCCAGCTGTTGCAAACCTATGATTCCCGTCATGCCTCTGCCTTTGGAAGTCATGCTTGTTTAACTGGCACCCTTGCAATGCCTCATGGGACTTGTAGTTCTGCAACAGCACCCATGGCCTAAAGAAACCAGAGTCAATGCCATCATCAGTGCTTAACTACTTGCCGACCAGCCGCGGTCATTATATGGCGGCAGGTTGGCTCCCCTGCGCGAATCACCATAGCTGTAGGGTGGCCGCTTTAAGGGAATTAGGGGGCGCGCATGCCCGCAGTGCGACACCGGAGCCGATGTGTGTGGCCGGCGGCCCCGATGTCCCCTGGCGACCCGCGATCGCTCCTCAGAGAGCCAGGATGTGGATCTGTGAATGTAAACAGACATATCCCTGTTCTGTCAGGGGAGTAGAGATCTGCTTTTACTAGTGATCATGAACAGCGATCTGTCTCCTTCTCCTGTCAGTCCCCTCCCCCCACACAGTTAGAAACACCTCCCTAGGGAACACTTAACCCCTTAATTGCCCCCTAGTGTTAACCCCTTCCTTGCCAGTGACATTTATACAGTAATCAGTGGATATTTTAAGCTCTGATCGCTGTATAAATGTCACTGGTCCAAAAAAAGTGTCAAAAGTGTACGATCTGTCCGCCGCAATGTCACATTCCCGCTAAAATTCGATGATCATCACCATTACTAGTAAAAAATAAATAAAATAAAAATGCCATAAATCTATCCCCTATTTTGCACACACTATATCTTTTGCGCAAACCAATCAATATACGCTTATTGCGATTTTTATTACCAAAAATATGTAGAAGAATACATATTGGCCTAAACTGAGGAAGACATTTTAATTTTTTTATTTATTTTTTTATATTTATTATAGCAAAAAGTAAAAAAATATTGTTTTTTATTCAAAATTGACGCTCTTTTTTTGTTTATAGCGCGAAAAAGAAAAACCGCAGAGGTAATCAAATACCATCAAAAGAAAGCTCTATTTGTGGGAAAAAAGGACATAAATTTTGTTTGGGTACAGCGTCGTACGACTGCGCAATTGTCAGTTAAAGTGACTCAGTGCCGTAGCGCAAAAAATGGCCTGGTCATTAAGGGGGTAAATCCTTCCGGTCCTTAAGTGGTTAAAGAGACATTACCCTGAGGGCTCTGACTTAACAGTCGGCCTCCAATAATCAGGCCAAATTCAGTACAACCAGCTTGGCCAAAGATGAACAAATCTTGGCTGGTCCCTGCTAAACCAGCCTGAAACCCCGCTTTCCATGGGGGCATCTGTGCGGGCGCACTCATGAGTCCCGCTGCTGCATCCATTGACACAGACAGCAGGACTCGGCCTCGGCTCCTGTGTCACAGCTTTTGATTGACAGTAGAGGGAGTGAATGGCTCCTGCTGCTATCAATCTGTCCAATGAGGAGAGTGACAGTGGCTGGAGCCGCTGGGCTCGTGCACATCGCTGGAACAGATTGGGCTCAGGTAAGAAAAAGGGGGGTCTGCAGCACAGGAGGTTTTTCACCCTAATGCAAAAAATGCATTAAGGTGAAAATCCTTAAGGCTTTACAATGACTTTAACATTCATATACAATATTTCATATTTACTAGAGCTGCACGATTCTGGGAAAAACGAGAATCACAATTTTTTTTTGCTTAGAATAAAGATCATGATTCTCTCACGATTCTCACGGCGTAACATCATCTTTCACATTACACAAAAAAATTGGGCTAACTTTACTGTTTAGTTATTTTTTAATTAATTAAAGTGTATTTTTTCCAAAGAAATTGCATTTGAAAGACCACTGCGCAAATACAATGTGACATAAAATATTGCAACAATATATACGATATATATATATATATCATATATACTCGAGTATAAGTAGAGGCCCTAATTTACCACAAAAAAATGGGAAAAACTTATTGACCCGAGTATAAGACGAGGGTGAGAAATGTGCATGTGTCCTGTACATGTGCATGTGTCCCTGTGTCCTGTACATGTGTATGTGTCCCTGTGTCCTGTACATGTGTCTTGTACATGTGTATGTGTCCCTGTGTCCTGTACATGTGTCTTGTACATGTGTCATGTGTCCCTGTGTCCTGTACATGTGTCCTGTACATGTGTCCTGTGTCCCTGTGTCCTGTACATGTCCTGTGTGCATGTGCAGCTTACCTGTGTCCTGTGCAGCCTCCCTGTGGCGATCTCCATCCTCAGACGGCGTCCGGCGTGTGATGATACTGTTCAAAAGCCGTGCCTCCTCCTCGTCTGTGATAGGCAGTCAGCGGTCAGCCTATCACAGACATTCTCTCATTCTCATACCACGGACGAGGATGAGAGAATGTCCGTGATAGGCTGTACACTGACAGCTGTTCAGCCTATCACAGACGAGCAGGAGGCGCGGCTTTTGAAAGCTGGAATAGCCTCCGAACAGTATCATCACAAGCCGGCCGCCATCTGCCTGCATGACACGCTGATCATGCAGACAGACGGCGGTGACTCGAGTATAAGTCGAAGGGGGCACTTTCAGCCCAAAAAAAAGGGCTGAAAAATTCGACTTATACTCGAGTATATACGGTATATATTTATTTTATTTTATTTCAGGTACTTATATAGCGCTGTCAATTTACGCAGCGCTTTACATATATATATATATATATAATGTTTGGGGGTTATATGTACTGTATTTATCGGCGTATAACACGCACTTTTTTCCCCTTAAAATCAGAGGAAAATTGCGGGTGCGTGTTATACGCTGATCCCCGCCGATCCCCGCCGATTCCCCACTGACTTTGAGCGGAGGAGCGAGCGCCGCTGACATTCATACATAGCCGAGGGTACTCGGCTAGGTTCAGCTAGCTCCGCTCACAGTCAAGACCAGTCCCGCCCTAAGATGGACATAACACAGGGACTGGGCGTGACTGTGAGTGGAGCTGGCCGAACCTAGCCAAGTACACTCGGCTATGTATGAATGTCGGCGGCGCTCGGCTCCGCCCACAGGACTACGAGAGGAGCCGAAAGCAGCCGAGAGCCACCAAGAGACACAGGACCGGCTCTGTGTATCTCGGTGGCGCCATATTTAAAAACTGCAGTGACACTACAAGGCTGCAGATGACACTGAAAGGCTGCAAATGACACTACAAGTGCTGGTTCACACAGGGGCGGCACGACTTGCAGGTCGACTCACCGAGGCGACCTGCACACGACTTCAGCGGCGACTTGCAAAACGACTTCTGTATAGAAGTCAATGCAAGTCGCCTGAAGTCGCCCCAAAAATACTACAGGAACCTTTTTCTAAGTCGGAGCGACTTGCGTCGCTCCTATTAGAACGGTTCCGTAGTACAGAATGGGAGGCGACTTGTCAGGCGGCTAGGTCACCTAACAAGTCGCCCCTGTGTGAACCGGCACCAAGGCTGCAAATGACACTGAAAGGCTGCAAATGACACTACAAGGCTGCAGATGACACAAGGCGGCATTGATTCCTTAAAAAGTTTTTTCCTTAAAATTCCCTCCTAAACTTGGGTTGCGTGTTATACTCCGGCGCGTGTTATACGCCGAGAAATATGGTAATTTTCTAGCAAAAAATAATGATTTTAACTTAAAACCCACAAGTGTCAGAAAAAGGTTTAGTCTTTAAGTGGTTAAACTTCCCTCATTTACAGACAGAAGTTCACTCCTTTGATCTAAAAGAACAAAACGTTATAATATTTACAGTTAGCTCAGCAGCTGAGGAATGTTGTGTTTGTGAAACATGGGCAGACTGCCTGTTTTTTTGGGGGTTTTTTGACAGCTGTCGGCTTGAGCAGAGAACTTGCATAGAATCGGGAAAATGCTTTGTTAAGATCGCGAGGGGGAAAGAATCATGATCTCGATTCTTAACGATTAATCGTGCAGCTCTAATATTTACCTGAATATAAAAATTTTAATAAATAAAGAAAACATATCTGCAAACACCTCTAAAAAACTATAAATAAAATCCTTCATTTTTTATTCTTCTAATTAGTGAAGTTACGCTGCTGTTTTTTGCAATGGTCCTGCAATAGTGAGTTCTTAAGTATAAGTAAAGCCTAAACTTTTTATTTTTTTAGGTTTTGGTAGAGCAGAGATTGGATAAGACTCTTGTCAAGATTTTTTTTTTCCTCATAGGGGAGATTTCCCTTCACGTCCTGATACAGAGTCACAGCAAAAAGTAAAAGGAGATCTCTCCAAAGCAAAGGGATCTCCCCTCTTATGCCGCGTACACACGACCGGACTTTCCGGCAGAAAAGGTCCAACGGAATCATTCTGTCGGACATTCCGATCGTGTGTGGGCTTCATTTTTCTTTCTAAAATTCTTAGAATTTTCTTAGACGGACCTAGAAATAGAACATGTTTCAAATCTTTCTGATGGAATCAATTCCTATTGGGAAAAAAAAGTTCGTCTGTATGCTAGTCTAACAGACCAAAAACAACGCAAGGGCAACTATTGGCTACTGGCTATTGAACTTCCTTTTTCTAGTCCCGTCGTACATCATCGTGTTCTAAATGATCGATCTTCAGTGTGATCGTGTGTTAGGCAAGACTGTTTAGTGGAACTCCGTCGGAACTCCATCGGAAAGACCGTCGGAGTCTATTCTGACGGAAAGTCCGGTCGTGTGTACGCGGCTTTAGACAGTCGTCAGTAGAACAAGCTTCCATATTCAAGGCTGCTTCACACCAGATGCCGTCCAGGGCGTTTTTAACCATTTGCTTACAGGGCACTTATACCCCCTTCCTGCCCAGGCCAATTTTAAGCTTTCAGTGCTGTAGCATTTTGAATGACAATTGAGCGATCGTGCAACACTGTACTCATTTGACATTTTTAGAATACTTTTGAGACAGATAGAGCTTTCTTTTGGTGGTATTAAATCACCACTGGGGTGTTTAATGTTTGCATAACAAACCAAAAAAGACAGAAGTTTTGGGAAAATGTTTTTTTTCTTAGCTTCTGTTCTAAAATTTGGCAAATACATTTTTTTCCTCCTTCACTGATGGGCACTGATGAGGCTGCACTGGTGGGCACTGATGAGGAGGCACTGATGGGCGGCACTGATAGGCAGCACTGATAGGCAGCATTGATGGGCATTGATAGGCTGCACTGATGGGCACTGATGAGGAAGCACTGATGAGGAGGCACTGATGGGCGGCACTGATAGGCGGCACTGATAGGCAGCACTGATAGGCACTGATGGGGGAGTGCAAGGGGCATGGTTTTCGGGACAACGCCCTCTCGAAATAATAGAGCTGCAATGTAGCCATATTTCGGCTATAGCGCAGTCAAGAAGGGGTTAATCTGCATCAAAAGCACATGGAAAGTGTTTTCTATGGACTTCAATGGCCCTAGTTCACACCAGTGCAGTGGGTTCCCGTGCCGTCAACAAAAGTTGAACATGTTGCATTTTGTTCTGTATGGAAAAAGGCTGGTGATGGTTATGTTCTGTTGGTTGTGTTGTGTGCCACATCCCTAATGTCATATTACCAAATTGAGAGTTTTTCCCAAAATGGGACTTTAAATGGCACTGAAACATAGTCAAATATAACTGATCATTTTCTTAAAATATAAAAATGTGTTTATTTATACAATATTCAGACCTCATAAAAATTGTACATAAGAAGATACAGCATGCATATGGGCTGATCGATGACTGTCATCCATAGTGTATGTGATATAACGCAGTGTATTCCGTTTCCCGGCGTGTTACAGAGAAAATAAAGTCTCCTTCATAAGAGGTGAAGACAGAATCACATTTCTACAATGATAATTTTAGACACATAGGGTTATATGAATCCCACAATACAGGTAAGTTTACAGAGCTTATTTTGCCCCCAACGTACGGGTCAGACGGGAAGGCGGCGATCCATGTCCTTACCTTAGGAGGAGGATGACGAGGTGGCGGTGTTGGTGCTGGATCCAGGGTAGGGCTCCTGGAAGCTGAAAGAGGCTGTTGCTACCCCTCCATGTGCTGCTCCTCACTGCACATGGCCCGCAGATTCCATAGGGAAGAGCCATGGCTATTGCTTCTCCTCCAGGAAGTGGTGCCTGAGACCCGATTGGCTGGGAGTCTCAGGACCCGCTTCCTGATTGTTCAGGAGGAGAAGCAGAAAGGCTCTAATCATGTGCTTCAAAAAATAAAAAAACCCACATTGAAATCCATGCGTCCGGTACTCTGCATGGAGATTAGGGGCCAGGCACATGGATTAGGGGATGCCCCTGTGCCCCTGCGCCCCTTTTGAGTGGGCTGCCACAGGTCTGTAGAAAGAGACAGTGGCCATTGGGGCCAAAGCTGTCCAGCCTAGAATTAAAACAAATAAAAGTATTTATATTTAAGATGTCGGGTGACTACATCTATTTTTAAACTTTGACCGCTAATATACATTGGTAGTTAAGGACATTGCGTCATACCCATGGGCTTTATAGTACAAAGGAAATGCCGCTCCGTGAAGTCTCCGTGCTTTCGTGAGTACTCCCGCCCTACTGCACAGTGCTGGGTGCTGGCTATGCTTAAGTCTGCGGAGATAGAAAAATCCTGGACTGCCGCACTCCATGCAAAAACATCTATATTGAAGAATAAGGTTAAAATCCAAAATAGCAGACATAACAAAAATTGGACAAGCCATGGGCTTGAGGTTATTTCACTTGAGATGGAAATGCCTTATTCAAGTATCAGGAGAGGTGTTACTCATCAAAAGTGGCCCGCAGGATAGATAAATATCTAAAAGAAGATGTATATTTGTTCTGTATGGAACGCATCTGGAATGTAGCAAAATGCATCAAATATGTATTAGAATTCATAAGATATTAACTGAGTTGAAGAAAACTGAGGAAAACGCACCGGAATGCAACATAAACACGCAAAAAATGCATAAAAAATGCACATCCAGAACGCAGAAATAGTGGTGTGAATGAGCCCTTAATGAATTTACCTGACTTCTGATTCCTGTAACAAGTCAAAAATGTTTGATTTTCAATGACTTTCTATAACAGAGACAATGGTCAACAGGACAAATAGTTATGCCTCGTACACACGATCGGACTTTCCGCCAACAAAACCGTGGAATTTTGTCCAAAGGTTGTTGGCTCAAACTTGTCTTGCAAACAAACGGTCACACAAATGTTCGCCAACAATTTTGAACGTAGTGACGTACTACGTGGTCTTTCAGCTCTTTAGCACCACCTTTTGGCTCCTTCTGCTAATTTCGTGTTAGTAGAAGTTTGGTGAGTGTTGATTTGCGCTTTTCTTGTCGTGTTTTTCATTTATCGCTTTTCATTTCGTGTTTTTCAGTTAGTTTCTGAACGGTCGTTCGTCAACCAGACATGTTGCGGAATCAGAGGAGATAACGTGTTATTTATTATTGGCCTTAGAGCTATTGCTTTGACATTATTTTTTTGGTTACATAATGATTTGATTTGGTAAATTTTCTATATTTTTGGATGCATAGAATGCACTTTTTGGTTATTTTCTATTGGCAGATAGCATGTCTAATTTTATTTTTTTTTATGCACAATAAAAAAAATTGTGGAGAATAATACTTGGTTATGTGTTTTACTTCAAATGACAGTTTGGGAGTAGGCAGTTACATTTAAAAAAATACAATGTAAAATTGACAAGGGACACCAAAATAGTTGTATCTTTGTTCTTAAAAACTACGGGATAATGGTGTTGTGGTAACTTGCCCAAATAAAAAAAAAAAATAATAATATTATTCTTGATATCACTAGAAAAAAAAAGCCTTTGAAAATTCGTTTGCAATAACTCCATCAGTATCACCAGCAAAGCAGCTTCATTATTATCCCATTAAAGAAGAAGAGAATTGTGCGCTGCATTTGGAGATTTCATAATTTGCCGCGTCACAAATGTTAATTCTCCATTACGAACGCTAGTTTACAAGACGGACCGCTTCTGCTTCCGAGCATGCGTGTTTGTACTTTGGACTTTTGTCCGACGGACTTGTGTACACACGATCGGAAAATCCGACTATACACAACTGTTGGCGGAAAATTTGAGAACATGCTAGGCAACATTTGTTGACGGAAAGTCTGACAACAATTGTCCGATGGAGCGTACACACGGTCGGATTTACCGCCAACAGCCTGACATCCAATATTTCCCATCGGAAAATCCGATCGTGTGTACGGGGCTTAAGGGTGAATCTCCCTAGTAAAATGCCTGCAAATGTTATTGTAATATGTGCTCATGCAGGTTCAAATGTGAAAATGTATGTATTCATAGGTGTGAACATTGGCCCACGTGGTATAAAATATTTATTTATTTTATAAGTCTGACTCTAGCTGTCCTTTCTGTAGCACAGACATGAACATATGTATGAACATACCGCTTGGTATGGGTAGAACAGATATTTTTTTTTTTTATCACATATGGTCGAATATTCCAACAAGAGATGCCACACTTGGTTTATAGAAAAAAACAAAACAAAACACTGCAACAGAGATTTTTAAATTTCTAGTCTGTGGGAATGGGAATAATTACCCCCAAAGAGAGACTGAACTGGGAGATGTGCGGGCTTTCCTCTAATTTGCTGGGCTTTAGCAGCCTACAACAAACAGCAGATTCCCTGCCAGGTTCCAGAAAAGAAAATAAGCATAAGCAGGTTTATCCTGCAGGAGGACACAGCTGGCGCAGCATGAATCCGCCATTCTGCATACCTTTCCAGAATAGCTTGTTATTGTAAACATGATGCTAGCTGCTGAAGTACCATGGGTCATTTATATGTGCTCACCCCGCAAGCCAGATCCTGTAGACATAGCCTACATGTTCTTAAAGCTGACTTGCAAAAGGGGACGTAATGAGACTGATTTACGTAAAATGGTTGTAAAAGTTCCTTTTTTAAGAAAAATAAAAAATAAACATGTTATACTTATCTGCACTGTGCAGTGGGTTTACACAGAGCGGCCCCAAACCTCCTTTTCTGGGGTCCGCCGCTGGCGATCTTGGCTCCTTCTCTCAAGGTGCTTGCTATGGCTGTGGGTGCACTTATGTGGGCTTATTCCCAAGCCAGGCTGCGTGCATCCATAGACACACACAGTGGGGCTCGGCCCTGCTCCTGCTCCTTCCTCACAGGATTTGACTGAGAGCAGTGGGAGCCATTGGATCAGTCTCCTGCGAGAAGAGAGAGAGGAGAAGAGCTGCTGCAGATGGGCACAGCACTGAATTGAGATCTGGCTCAGTTAAGTTTTTAAGTTTGCTGGGGAATTATAACCACTTTAAAGCCCAACTCCAGGTAAATAAAAATACCATCTCTTGCAGTGGGGATGTGCCCACGCTGCAAAGGTTATTAGTTTGCTTTTTTTTTCTCTTCATTGCCAAACGTCTACAATATGGATATCCAATCACACATCTGCGGGGAGTATTGATAGTTTTAAGAGACTCTTAGATGTGCATCTTAAGAAGCACGACATACAGGGATATGGGAAATAATTAAAGACACTGACAACTATACAGGTTGAACTGGATGGACTATTGTCTTTATTCGACCTTATGTACTATGATACAGTACTATGATACTGTGAAGTGGGCAGGGAGATAACAGCTCCACAATGTAATGGAATAGGGTGGCTGCTCTCTACTCTTCCATGATGGCTGCCTCATTGGGCTTGTGCCTCACCCTCACTTTCCTCCTCTGCTCTACCCAAGTCATGTCAGTGACCTCATCATCATCATCACTGGAGCCAACTTGGCAATACGCTGTGGCTGGGGGAATATGACTGCCAATTTGTTGTTTACCAGTGTTCTCTCCCCTCTTTAGGCTCATGGTTCAGAACCAGGATCTGAATTAAATAATGGCTGTGCATCGTCATGGAGCAAGTGGCTGATGCTGTGTTCAAATAACTCAGCTGACTCCTCCATGCCTGATACTGGGGCTATGGCAGAAGTAGCTGTGGTAAAGCAGGCAAAATAAGCCACTCTGGCAGCTGTGTTGGACTGTCCACTAGTCTCTGCTTGGGTGATGGAGGATGAGGATGGTTTAGTAAGCCAGTCCACCACCTCCCCTGCATGCTGTGGCTGGATAGCACGGGCGACATCACTAAATAGAGGAGATGATGCCCTGCCTGAGGACGGACCACCTCCATCTTTGCCTGTGGACACATACGCTGCTGGCCCCCTCACGGTGCCATGGGAACATCTGCCTCTGCTTGTTGGCCTCTCAGACATGATGCGGGAGGGGGGTTATTAACAAAATGTAATAAAGATGTGGAAATGTGTACTGGAATGCACTTTAATCAATGGAAGTGGTTATTGGTGCACTTTAACTTGAGTGCTCACTACACAGACATGCTCCACTGACACACTACAATGTACTGCAGTAAGACTGCACTGACACACTGCAATATACTGCGCTAAACATTCACTAGCGCACTGAAATATACAGTGTTTAACGTGCACTAATGCACTGCAATATACTGCGGTAAGCCTGCAATAACACAATGAAATATACTGTGTTAAATGTGCAGTAACGCACTGAAATATACTACATTAAACGTGCAGCATCGCATTGCAATATACTGCGGCAAGCCTGCAATAAAGCAATGAAATATTCTGCAGTAAACCTGCAATAACGCACTGAAATAAACTGCGTGAAACATGCACTAATGCACTGCAATATACTGCGGTAAACCTGCAATAACGCACTGAAATATAATGTGTTAAACGTGCACTAATGCACTGCAATATACTATGGTAAACCTGCAATAACACACAGAAATATATTGCGTTAAACGTGCACCAATTAACTAAAATTTACTGCGGTAAAGGTGCACCAACGTACTGAAATATACTGCGTCAAATGCACTAATGCACTGCAATATACTGCAGTAAACGTGCAATAACGTACTGAAATTTACTGCATTAAACATGCCGTAACAATCTGAAATATACTGCGTTAAATGTGCAGTATCGCACTACAATATACTGTGGTAAACATGCAATAACGCACTGAAATATACTGTGTTAAAAGTGCACTAATACACTGTAATATACTGTGGTAAGCCTGCAATAACGCAATGAAATATGCTGTGTTAAACGAGCAGTAACGCACTGAAATATACTGCGTTAAAAGTGCAGTATCGTACTGCAATATACTGCGGCAAGCCTGCAATAACGCAATGAAATATACTGCATTAAACCAGGAATAATGCACTAAAATGTACTGCGGTAAAGCTGCAATAATGCACTGCAATGTACTGCAGTAAATGTGTAATAACGCACTGAAATATACTGTAGGAAACCTGCCCTGACAAAATATAATTACACTAAAGTAAAAATGAATGGTCCCACTACACTCACACAAGATTGACTCTCTACACTGACAATAGAATCACAATAGCACACTAACTCGCTAGTAGCACGGAAGACAGCCCTGTTCTATCTCTCTCCACGACGATATCACACTGAAAATGGCCGCAATGGGAAGAATATTGTGTGGGGCGGGACTAAGAGCAATGAGCCATGATTCAATAGAGTAATCACCACAGTCACCAATCATGGCTCTGAGAGTGCTATGTGCCCTGACTGGGCAAAGCTTTCATTGCTCCAGCAAATCAAGGCTTCCAATTCACTGTGTAGCAGCGCAGTGCATTGTGGTCGTTTGTCGGGCCGAACAAATGGTCATACGCCCCGATAATTTGGGTGTACGGCGAACAGGCGAACAGCCAATGTTCGGGCCAAACTCATGCTCAGGCCGAACTCTTCACCCAACTCTAGTTTTTATTAGAGGTGCACCGAAATTCCGGTGCCAAAACCAGAATGCACTTGTCCGAAACCAAAACTGAAATCGAAATTGATGGTTTTTAAAAAATATATATATTATTATAAATTATTGTATTATATTTTCCTTTTTAATTATTATCATGAATTTAAATTAAAATAAATTTTTTGTCGGCCATTATTAGCACCTTTTGAAGCGGTGTTAAAAATCCTGCTTGCTGCATTTTTGGGGTATATTTGTATATTATACACAAAACACACCAAAAACGCACCTCCCAATTGAAATGCATTGAAAACACAGCAAGAACACATCAAAATCGCACCCGTCTTGCATTTTTGATGCATTTTTCGAGTCACATGACCTATGAAAAACACACCATAAGCACAGTAAAATGGCAGCAGAACTGTGGGCATTATCTGCGCTTTTTTTCTTTTGGCACAATGTTGGAAACCCTATTTTTGGCCGATAGCCGACATTTCGATGCATCACTAGTTTCTTTGCAGAGCTGCACCAGACTTTGCCCTTTCCAGTTTTAGTAAATCAACCACACAGATCTGTGCTGTGATTGGGCACAGCAATCAGTAGGTTCACAGCCAAAATCATTGGTTGCGAGCCTGCTGACAAACTTCTGGTATCCAAGCACTGGAGGCAGGGGGCGCACGTGCCTGTAAACCCAAAAGTTTGGCCTGATGTACGGGTACGTGCTGAGCCCGGGGGAGCAACCCACCAGCAGTAAATGTACTATTGGAGGCAGTGGCGGGCAGTGGTAATTTTTTTGGGGGGGGCGGCAAACAGTGCCACCCAGGGCTTTTTTTCCTCAGAGAATAGGTGCAGGAACTCCCCCTTTCTGAGCCACCCCTTTTCTCCACCCCTACCCACCTCCGAGCACCGTTCCTTGGTTCCATCCCCTACCCAGTACCCAGTACTGCCCTTTGAGCCTGGGTTCACACCTATGTGAATTAGATGTGCGTTTCCGCACATCTAATTCGCATAGCAGGAGAATGTGATTGTCTCCCTATGGAGCCGGTTCACATATCTCCTGGGCGGCTGCGGAGCGCACTGCACAAAAACGCTGTGCGTCTTTGGCTCCGTTTCAGGGCCGAATTCAGGCATAGAATCGGCCCTGATTCGTCGCTAAAACGGGGAAAAGGGACGCACAGCGCTCCTGTGCGATCCGCAGCGCATTATAGTGTGAACCCGGGCTTAGAGAATACGGAACTAAGTATCAATTTGTGGTGCTAAGTAATCCGTAAGGAATTTGGTAATTATAACAAGAAAAGCAGTAAAATAGAACCCCTGCAGCCAGTAACAATAGAGCCCCGCCAGCAACAATAGACCACCCACTACAAAAAATTCCCCCCAGCAACAATAGACTCCCAGCAGCAGCAGTAGATCTCCCCACAGCCAGCATCAATAGATTCCCCGGCAGCAGGCAACAATAGACCCCTCCTTCAACAGTAGATTTCTCCCAGCAACAACTGACCCCCCAGCAATATAAGACCAACCCCCAGCAACAGTAGGTCTTCCACCAGCAACAATAGACTTCCTCAGAAGCAATAGCCCCCCATGCAAAAATAGATACCCTCCAGCTAGAATAGATCCCCTAACAGTGAGTATCAATAGACCCTGCAGCACACGCCAGCACCATTTGCTGTCAGTGGGGAAGGTGCCGGAACTACATTCCCCGTGTTACCGCTGAAAAAAAGCCTTGGTGCCACCCCATACTCCTCCCCACCCCCCAATAGCGGCCCGTGGTAATTTTTTTTTGGGGGGGGGCAAACAGTAAAACATCCCCCCTGAGGCGGTTGGGTGGGTCTGGTACACTCCCGGGCTTCACCGGCAGCTTCCCTTGCTCGGTGGCGACGGCTTTCCCTTCCCCTGCTCTCCACGGGCATCGCGGCGGTTTCCGTTTCCTCCCTCCTCCTCGGCGGCCAATTGGGACTCTTCTCTTTTCGGCCAATCGAAAAATGGGTCTCAGACCTGCTTCTGATTGGCCGGATTGAGGATCAGTGTTTCAATAGCGAATATTAATTAGCTGTTGTAACACCTGGATGGGCTCCTGGCGCAATTCTCTGCGTCAAGAGCCCACCCTATTGTGAAGCCTATTAGAGCCTCTGGCTCTAATCAGGTGCTTCAAAAAAACACCCCCGCAGATGTAATACACGCGCCCGGAGCCCTGAAAGGGGCCAGACGCATGAATAGGGGGTGGCGGTGTCCTGTCAAAATAGCGGCCGTGGATAGAGCATGGGGGTGGCGGCTGTGGATAGAGGAGGCGGCGTTCCGGTGCCCCTAATGGGCGGGCCACCACTGGTTGGAGGTTGGCAAGTGGGTAAATAGAGGAGTAGAGTCTCAGCCAGGTTTTTATTTTTGATTTGGTGGTGTAGCCAGGGAACCAGCACTTCCCAAAGAAGTCCAGCAGTGACATTCTCAATATTTCCCCTCTGTCTACATGTTTCATTTAAACCTGAGTCGGCTTGGCAAGTGTGTATCAGCTAACAAAAGCAAGGGCCGCCAAAGTCCTCCTGTCAAAACGTGGTGTTTCCTGTGTTTATTCTGCGCTCTACATAAAGGTGTGTGCGCGTCTCGCTGATTCAAATATTCCTCAGAATGTCACACACAAAGGCTCCCGGCCCGCTGTCACAATCTTTCAATGAGTATCTCGGAGCACAGGTGCAAGGGAATTATCTTAAGCAAATCTTGGCCTGTTTACCTTTTGTGAGGCTGCCTGAGAAATCACAGGCCGGGACAATGACAACCGCCTTGGCTGGCTGACGCTGAATAGATTCCTAACAAGAGAACAGATTCCTGGAAGAAAAGCATCGGCAGAGAAAGGAAGTTCCTTCAATCCACCCAATAAAACACAGCAACAAAGGCAGATTCGAAAGGAATTTAGCCGATTTTTGTGAAAATAGAACCCAGTGAATCTTTATATAAGTGTATCTAAAGAAATTCAATTGTGGACTTTACTGGTACAAAGAGGACAAACACATAGATAGTACAGAAATACCAAAAAGTTGACCTTGTTGATCTCTTGGTGTAACTATGGACATAATAGAAAGTTGAGTAGCTTTCTCTGGTTGAAATTGCCAGACAGGAATGTTGAATTGTATTTCATATACATTTTTATATTTGTAATAAACATTTTGGTATTTTTATACTATTTGTTTGCCCTCTTTGTACCAGTAGTCCAAAATTGAATTTCTAGGGATGTGGTACATAATTTACAGCCATTTTTTTTTTTTTAATAATAATACATTTTGAATCTTTATATTAACCGCTGGTCGACCAGCCGCCGTCATTATACTGCGACAGGTCGGCACTATCCCGCGAACCGTCGTAGCTATACTTCGGCTCACGTGATTGGGATAGCAGGCGCGCGCACGCCGGTGTTAATTTTAGTCTTAGGACTAAAATGGCATTTTAGTTTTAGTCCCATTTTAGTCTTCTGCGATTGTTTTAGTTTTAGTCGTATTTAGTCGACTAAATCTCCAGTATCTCTGTATCCTCCTGGGGATTTACATCCAATCTAACCAGAAGCTCTCTCAGTGCATTTGCACGGTTCCATATGGACCATTGAGCAGACATGGGCTGTTTGGTGCCCTTCTATGGTTGATGGAATGCTTTTACCTATTAATGGCTACTTTTTGGCTCTTTCTTTGCTGGAAATGAACCCCGAGATTGGTTGTAGATGGAGACAGTTGATGATTATCCATCTCTATTGACAAGACCTTGACGTCTATACTCTAATAAATTTGAATTACCATTGGTTTGAACTTGTGGAAGCCTCCTTATAAGTGAGACCCTCTTTTGTATTAACTGAAACCTGAATGTGTCCTGAATACGTTTTCTACGAAACGCGTAGACGCATCGGGGCTTGTATTATGTATATTTTTATATAGATATTTTTTATTAAGTTGTGTCAATGTCTTTGTATTGTATGCATTTACATTTAATAAAATTTATTATATTGTTATTTTGACTATGCCCTCTTAGGTTTGTTGTGCCTCTAAAGTCCGTTTAGGGGTTCCCCTTTTTTTCTTATGACATACAATTTATATGGATGTGGCCATAGGAGTGTCCTTCTTTTTTAAATTTTGTCCAGTACATTTTAGTCGACTAAAATGTCCTACGTTTTAGTCGACTAAAATCTCCAGTATATTTCAGTAATTGCAATTGAGTTTTAGTCATAGTCTTTTGACTAAAATGGCTTTTAGTTTTAGTCGTATTTTAGTCATCTCAATTGTTTTAGTCGTATTTTAGTAGACTAAAATAGTATTCATTTAGTCGAATAAAATGTTTTAGTCATTTTAGTCGACTAAAATGTTTTAGTCGTTTTAGTCGACTAAATTAACACTGGCGCAGGCACCCGCTGCACTGCAGGGGTGCCGATGCTCGTGCCCGACGGTCACAATAACCCCCGGCCAGGAGCGATCGCGAGCACAAGAGGCAGAACAGGGACGTGTGTGTGTAAACACACAAATCCCTGTTCTGTTCTGTGAGGAGAGAGAGATCGTGTGTTCCTAATAGCTATGAACTACGCTCTTTAACTTCCTCTAGTCACTCCCCTCCCCCTACAGTTAGAAACACACACAGGGAACACAGTTAACCCCTTGATCGCCCCCTAGTGTTAACCCCTTCCCTGCCAGTGAAATTTTTACAGTAATCAGTGCATTTTTATAGCACTGATTGCTGTATAAATGCCAATGGTCCCAAAAATGTGTCAGAAGTGTCCGATGTGTCCGCCATAATGTCGCAGTCCCGATAAAAATTGCAGATCGCCGCCATTACTATTAAAAAACATAATAATAATAAAAATGCTATAAATCTATCCCCTATTTTGTAGACGCTATAACTTTTGCGCAAACCAATCAATATACGCTAATTGCGATTTTCTTTACCAAAAATATGTAGAAGAATACATATCGGCCTAAACTGAGGAAAAATTAGCTTTTTTAAAAAAAAAATGGGGATATTTATTATAGCAAAAAGTACAAAGTATTGTGTTTTTTTTCAAAATGGTTGCTCTTTTTTTGGTTATAGCGCAAAAATTAAAAACCGCAGAAGTGATCAAATACCACCAAAAGAAAGCTCTATTTGTGGGGAAAAAAGGACGTCAATTTTGTTTGGGTGCAACGTCGCGCGACCGCGCAATTGTCAGTTAAAGCGACGCAGTGCCGAATCGCAAAAAATGGCCCGGTCATTCAGCAGCCAAATCTTCCGGGGCTGAAGTGGTTAAAAAAAGATAGGAAAATGGTGTCAGGATTTTTCTAAATGGGTTTTAGCATTAATAAAAATACCACAATAAAACTGGCACAAAAATTGATAGTATTGCAACTTGCCGGTCCATAGACGTGCATTCGTGTTCTCTTTTCACTGTTTTTTTTTATTTTATCCTGGTGATCCTATTGGTGAGCTATTAACTTGCTTCCTGTCTTAGGGTGACACAATCATACTGAGCAGCATTGTCACCTAGGACCTAGGATGTAAAACTGTGTCAGGACTATATAACACCTTCCACCTTTATAACACAGAGAGGTGTTTTGTAGTCCATGGGATAGCAGGGAAGAACGCTAACAGTCCAGAAGCAGAGTGCTATGAAAGTTATCGACTCCCAAGATGAACAGATATTTTTTGTACTTGTCGAACTTATAATAAAACTTTTCAATGGTATATGTGACCCCTCCCCCCTACCATACGCATATATTCGTCCCCACAGTTGGTGAAACCAGTCAGGGACCAGCACTGCTGGAGATGAGGGACTCTCCTAGCTGCCAGGGGAAGAACTCCTCCAGTGAGAGTGGGGGGGGGCAGCAAAGGGAAAGGAAAGACAGATTCTGGTGGTAGGGGACTCAATTCTTAGAAGGACAGAGAGGGCAATCTGTAACCAAGACCTGAAGCGCCGAACAGTATGTTGTCTACCGGGCGCTCGGGTTCGGCACATCACGGATCTTGTGGACAGATTACTGGGAGGGGCTGGGGAACGTTGGCACCAATGACAAAGTCAGAGGCAGATGGAGTGTCCTAAAGAACGATTTTAGGGACTTAGGAGCTAAATTGAGGAAAAGGACCTCCAAGGTAGTGTTCTCAGGAATACTACCGGTACATCGAGCCACACCAGAAAGGCAGAGGGAGATTAGGGAAGTAAACAAGTGGCTGAAGAGCTGGTGTAGTAAGGAGGGGTTTGGGTTCCTGGAGGACTGGGCCGACTTCTCAGTCGGTAACCGGTACTATAGAAGGGACGGACTGCACCTAAATGAGGAGGGTGCAGATCTGCTGGGAATGAAGATGGCCAAAAAGTTAGAGGGGTTTTTAAACTAGGCGATGGGGGGGAGGGTCCAGAGACAGTGATAGCCAGCGCGGAAGATATTCCAGAGGGTAGTATTGGGGGCATTAGTGGTAGGTTAACCAAAGCACAAAAACACAAGGTGAGTATA
The DNA here is from genome assembly GCF_042186555.1 of Aquarana catesbeiana. Taxonomy (NCBI): domain Eukaryota; kingdom Metazoa; phylum Chordata; class Amphibia; order Anura; family Ranidae; genus Aquarana; species Aquarana catesbeiana. The sequence continues at coordinate 30,073,229 of NC_133326.1, forward strand.
GTAGCAAGTCCTAGTTGCAATCTTGAAACACCCAATACGAGGACAATATGCGACCGGTCTAAACTATGTGGCATGTTCACTAATGCCAGGAGCATGGCGGACAAGATGGGTGAACTAGAGATACTGTTGTACAAGGAGGATTTGGATTTTGTGGGAATTTAAGAGACCTGGTTCAACAGCTCTCATGATTGGCTGGCAAACATTCAAAGGTATACCCTATACCGCAAGGATAGAAAGGGTAAAAAAGGGGGAGGGGTATGCCTATATATCAAGAATAATGTACAAGTGAATGTGAGAGATGACATCACTGAGGGGGCTAGGGAGGAGGTGGAATCTTTATGGGTAGAGCTCCAAAGGGATGAAGCTAAGGGGAAAATAATACTGGGAGTATGCTATAGGCCCCCTAACCTGAGGGAGGAAGTGGAGACGGATCTCCTATCACAAATTGGATTAGCAGCAAGGATGGGAAGTGTTATCATAATGGGGGATTTTAATTATCCAGACATAGACTGGGCGGAGGGAACCGCGCATTCATTTAAGGCTCGCCAGTTCCTTAGTGTCTTGCAGGACAATTTTATGGGTCAGATGGTAGACGCACCAACTAGAAATAAAACATTACTAGATCTACTGATTACCAACAATACAGACCTGATAACAGATGTGGAAATACGGGGCAATTTAGGTAACAGCGATCACAGGTCAATTAGTTTCAGTATAAATCACACAAATAGGAAACATGAAGGGAACACGAAGACACTGAATTTCAAAAGAGCCAACTTCCCTAAACTACAAACCTTGCTAAAAGGCATAAATTGGGATAAAATATTAGGAACAAAGAATACGGAGGAGAGATGGGTTTTAATAAATTTAAAAGAGCGAACAAACATCCTGGATGGCTTAACTCCAATGTAAAAATGCATATAAAAGCAAAGGAGAAGGCCTTCAAAAAATACAAGGTTGAGGGATCATCCTCAGCATTCAGAATTTATAAAGAATGCAATAATAAATGTAAGGGTGCAATTAGGACGGCTAAGATAGAACATGAAAGACACATAGCGGAGGAGAGCAAAAAAAATCCCAAGAAATTCAGTAAACAGTAAACAGTAAAAAAGGGAGGACAGACCATATTGGCCCCATAAAGAATGAGGAAGGACATCTGGTTACAAAGGATGGGGAGATGGCAAAGGTATTGAATTTATTCTTCTCCTCGGTCTTCACGAGTGAATCGGGGGGCTTCAGTAACCAAAACTGCAGTGTTTATCCTCATGACACAACACAGGAAGCACCTACATGGTTAACAGAGGACGGAATTAAAATTAGACTTGAGAAACTTAACATTAATAAATCACCGGGACCAGATGGCTTGCGTCCGAGGGTACTTAGGGAACTCAGTCAGGTGATTGCCAGACCGTTGTTCCTAATTTTTACAGACAGTCTATTGACTGGAATGGTACCAGCTGATTGGAGAAAAGCCAATGTAGCACCAATATTTAAAAAGGGCCCAAAAAACATCCCTGGGAATTACAGACCAGTTAGCCTAACATCAATAGTATGTAAACTCTTGGAGGGGATGATAAGGGACTATATACAAGATTTTAGTAATAAGAATGATATCATTAGCAGTAATCAGCATGGATTCATGAAGAATCTTTCTTGCCAAACCAATCTATTAACCTTCTATGAGGAGGTGAGTTGCCATCTAGATAAAGGAAGGCCCGTAGACGTGGTGTATCTGGATTTTGCAAAAGCATTTGACACAGTTCCCCATAAACGTTTACTGTACAAAATAAGGTGCGTTGGCATGGACCATAGGGTGAGTACATGGATTGAAAACTGGCTACAAGGGCGAGTTCAGAGGGTGATGATAAATGGGGAGTACTCAGAATGGTCAGGGGTGGGTAGTGGGGTTCCCCAGGGTTCTGTGCTGAGACCAATCCTATTTAATTTGTTCATAAACGACCTGGAGGATGGGATAAACAGTTCAATCTCTGTATTTGCAGACGATACTAAGCTAAGCAGGGCAATAACTTCTCCGCAGGATGTGGAAACCTTGCAAAAAGACCTGAACAAATTAATGGGGTGGGCGACTACATGGCAAATGAGGTTCAATGTAGAAAAATGTAAAATAATGCATTTGGGTGGCAAAAATATGAATGCAATCTATACACTGGGGGGAGAACCTCTGGGGGAATCTAGGATGGAAAAGGACCTGGGGGTCCTAGTAGATGATCGGCTCAGCAATGGCATGCAATGCCAAGCTGCTGCTAATAAAGCAAACAGAATATTGGCATGCATTCAAAGGGGATCAACTCCAGAGATAAAACGATAATTCTCCCGCTCTACAAGACTCTGGTCTGGCCGCACCTGGAGTATGCTGTCCAGTTCTGGGCACCAGTCCTCAGGAGGGACGTACTGGAAATGGAGCGAGTACAAAGAAGGGCAACAAAGCTAATAAAGGGTCTGGAGGATCTTAGTTATGAGGAAAGGTTGCAAGCACTGAACTTATTCTCTCTGGAGAAGAGACGCTTGAGAGGGGATATGATTTCAATTTACAAATACTGTACTGGTGACCCCACAATAGGGATAAAACTTTTTCGCAGAAGAGAGTTTAACAAGACTCGTGGCCACTCATTACAATTAGAAGAAAAGAGGTTTAACCTTAAACTACGTAGAGGGTTCTTTACTGTAAGAGTGGCAAGGATGTGGAATTCCCTTCCACAGGCGGTGGTCTCAGTGGGGAGCATTGATAGCCTCAAGAAACTATTAGATAATCACCTGAATGACCGCAACATACAGGGATATGTAATGTAATACTGACACATAATCACACACATAGGTTGGACTTGATGGACTTGTGTCTTTTTTCAACCTCACCTACTATGTAACCAAGACATTTTGGACAATTTCATGGTCCCAACTTTGTGGAAACAGTTTGGTGATGGCCCCTTCCTGTTCCAACATGACTGCCCACCAGTGCACAAAACAAGGTCCATAAAGACATGGATGAGTGCGCTTGGGGTGGAGGAACTTGACTGGCCTGCACAGAGTCCTGACCTCAACCCGATAGAACCCGATAGAACCCGATAGAACACCTTTGGGATGAATTAGAGTGGAGACTGTAAGCCAGTCCTTCTCGTTCAACATCAGTGCCTGACCTCACAAGGCCAGTCAAGGATCTTGCTTTGTGCACTGGTCCAAATAATTTTTTTGGGGGGGAATATGGTGTGGGGTTGTTTTTCAGGGGTTGGGCTTGGCCCCTTAGTTCCAGAGGGAACTCTTAAGGCGTCAGCATACCAAGACAATTTGGACAATTTCATGCTCCTAACTTTGTTGGAACAGTTTGGGGGTGGATGACTGCCCACCAGTGCACAAAGCAAGGTCCATAAAGACATGGATGAGCGAGTTTGAGGTGGAGGAACTTGACTGGCCTGCACAGAGTCCTGACATCAACCTGATAGAACACCTTTGGGATGAATTAGCGCGGAGACATCAGTGCCTGAGCTGACAAATGCGCTTCTGGAAGAATGGTCAAACATTCCTATAGACACACTCCTAAACCTTGTGGACAGCCTTCCCAGAAGAGTAGAAGCTGTTATATCTGCAAAGGGTGGGCCAACTCAATATTGAACCCTACGGAATAAGACTGGGATGCCATTAAAGTTCATGTGTGTGTAAAGGCGGGTATCCCAATACTTTTGGTAATATAGTTTATGTACATCTTTCTTTCCCTTCTGAAAAAATTAAAAACAATATAACAAGATCAAGGTTAGCCATGGTTAATGTTAGGGTAAAGGTCGGGGCCAAGGGTCAAAGTCGGGGGGCCAAAGGTCACGGTCAGCATATTTTGGGTAGAATTTAAAAAAATCTCAGTGTCATGTCAGTTAGTGTCAGTGTGTTTTTAGGTAGGATAAAAAAAAATGCAAAATGCGCACCATTGTTTCTGGACCCTACTACGGTACAAACAACAACTAACATACACATATGTAGTATTGCTGTAATCGTCAGGAGCAGAGGAATTTACTTTTTTGGTGTTAACCCCTTCCCGACCAGCTCCTGTAGATATACGTCTGCAGAATGGCACGGCTGCGCAAAGTACCCATACGTTACTTTGAATTTGCCCCTGTGTGCGCGCGCCACCGCAGATGTGCGCGTGCCTGCCGCGAGCTCTGTGAGTCGGGTCGCGGGTCCCGCAGACTCGATCGCCGCGGGGATACCCGCGATCGCCTCACGGAGAGGACGAACGGGGAGATGCTGATGTAAACAGCATCTCCCCGTTCTGCCTAGTGACAGTGTCACTGATCACAGCTCCCTGTCATCAGGAGCAGAGATCAGTGACGTGCCACAGCTAGCCCATCCTCCCTACAGTTAGAACACATCCCTAGTACTGACTTAACCCCTCCCGGCCCCCTAGTGGTTAACCCCTTCACTGCCAATGTCATTTACACAGGAATCAGTGCATTTGTATAGCACTGATTGCTGTATAAATGACAATGGTCCCAAAAATGTGTCAAAAATGTCCGACATGTCCGCCATAATGCCGCAGTCACAATAAAAATCGCTGATCGCTGCCATTGCTAGTAAAAAAAAAAATTATTAATAAAAATGCCATAAAACTATCCCCTATTTTGTAAACGCTATAATTTTTGCGCAAACCAATCAATAAACGCTTATTGCGATTTTTTTTTTACCAAAAATATGTAGAAGAATACGTATCGGCCTAAACTGAGGGAAAAAAAAAATTTTTTATATATTTTTTTTGGGGGGGGGGGGGGTATTCATTATAGCAAAATGTAAAAAATAATGCGTTTTTTTCAAAATCGTTGCTCTTATTTTGTTTATAGCGCAAAAAATAAAAATCGCAGAGATGATCAAATACCACAAAAAGAAAGCTCTATTTGTGGGAAAAAAGGACGTCAATTTTGTTTCGGACCCACGTCGCACAACCACGCAATTGTCAGTTAAAGCGACGCAGTGCCGAATCGCAAAAAGTGCTCTGGTCAGGAAGGGGGTAAATCCTTCCAGGGCTGAAGTGGTTAAATTATGGTAATAGCAAGAAATATATAGCTAAAATGAAAAAAAATATAATTTTTTTTTACTATTTTTGTTTTCCTTTGATAATAAAAAAACAGGATATATCTGATACCATTTAACACCAAAAGAAAGCCCAATTTATCCTGACAAAACAAGGTATAATTCACCTGGGTACACAATGTAGTTGCGATGATACAGTGGGGAGAACAAGTATTTAATACAATACTGATTTTGCAGGTTGGCTGTTTGGCTGTTTCCTAGGGCTCTGTGCTATCAGCAGATAGAGTGGGGACAGTGGAAGAAGGAGAGGATCAGAGAAGACAGGATCAAACAGCCTTTTTACACAGTGCAGAGGATTAACCCCTTAGATTCCACAGTAAGTATAACAAGTATGCTTTACTGCATATACAGAATGATTTTACTGTTGTGAGTTTCTTTAAAGGTTAAGTTCTCCCGAAAAATCTGTAAGGTGAACTTACACAGGACCCCCTCCCCCCCCCCACCAGTCCAACTGACCTGGACCCACTAGGAGACATTGGGTTGCCGCCTCACCGTCCTGGGCTTAGAAATCCCCTACAGCCTAATCTCCAAAACGTACCTCGTCAGGAAGTATGTTTAGGCATAGCTCCCAACTGTCCCTGATTTTGAGGGACTGTCCCTGATTTCGCCCAATGTCCCTCTTCCCCCCCCCCTCATTTGTCCCTTATTTTGGTCTGATCTATATAGTTGTATATAAAATGCACATTTTATCTTTCAAAAAGTGTTTCCCAGAGCTAAACCTTTCATCCAATTTCTATATTGCTGCATTTGTAAATTTTAAAAGCCAATATAACGGAATAATAGTGGTAAAAATAAAGCCCTTGTGGATTTACCGTATTTATTGGCGTATAACACGCACATTCATTTTAAGAGGGAAGTTTCAGGAAAAAACATTAAATTTTAAATAAGGAACTTTGAAGTAAAATAAGGGTCAGTGCCCATCTGCAGCCTCACCATTGCCATCAATGCAGCCTGATCGATGCCCATCTGCAGCCCAGAGGGGACAGGGAGGGGGGCGGAACGAGCAGATTACATACAGTGAGAATCTCCTATGATAGACAGAACAGTGGTCCAATGGCGGCCCAGGAGACAGGACTTCCTATTACAGAGGGCGCCAAGTAAACAGGAGATTCTCACTGTATGTAATCTGATGGCTCTCGTCCCACCCCCCTCCCTGTCCCCTCCGAGGCAGCTAAAACTGAAGTATTGGCGTATAACACGCACGCACTATTTGCACCCAATTTTCATGGTGAAAAAGTGAGTGTTATACGCCAATAAATACAGTAATTATACTTTTTTATTGGTTAATTCTCCTTTAAGGGGGTGTGGCAGGGGGCGTGTTCTATGCCTACATACGTTTGCTAGTAGGTGTCCCTCATTCCCATCTCAAAATGTTGGGATGTATGCGTTTAGGAGCATTCTAATTGGTCAGCGCCGTCACAGGGGACCCACGTAGCCCGTCCTGTCACCGCAGGTGAAGAGGAGAGAAAGCCGCGGGAATTTCAATCCCCGGACCGGTACAGCGGGAGATCGCCGGACTCTAGGTTAGCGGGACCGGGTGCAATGGGAAGGGGGTTTACAGATTTTCTGTAAATTAGAAGAAAAGGAATGTTTAGGGACTTTCAGGAAGCCTAAACCTGGTAAGGTTATGTATTTCCATCCCTATGTGACTTTAATTGAAATTGTGGCCTGGTAGGGTCACATATTTCCATCCCTATTAAGTCAAGAGAGAGGGGGGAATAAAGGGTGGGACTTTATATGAAGCACATGGAAGTGAGAGGATAGTTAGGTGGAACAAAGGAATTTTATTCATGTCACAATCTAAAGATACATATAATGTTAATACACAATAACAACAATGACATGCTGATAATACAAATATCTCGAGTTGTAACCATAAATGTCGAAGATGAAACAGATAGGCATGAATAGACAATCAAGGGCAAAAGGGTAACAATATCTCGATTAAGAGCATAACAAAATTCCTTGATACATTCCAAAGTTCCACACATTCGAAATATGGTAAAAATCATAAATACAAATATAAATACATAAATATACAAATATAAAGTCCCACCCTCTATGCCCCCCTCTCTCCAGATTTTCTGAACTTACACTTTAAGGATAACAATTGTTTTTACATATTTCATTTTGGCTGTTATTCTAAAACAAGGAAGCAAAATAATGACATTTGTGAATAGTATTCATTTACCTGTTTTGTTTCATTATACTTGTATGGAGCCTTGTTTTCTCCTGTGCCCTGTTGTGAATGTTACTTTTTTTTTTTGCTTGTTGCCATGTGGGAACTGTAGACGCAATATATTGTCATATCTATATAAACATCCCATAGTTTACTGCAGACAAATTTTAATTGACCCCAAGGTATAATGTAAAATGTTAATATTTGCATGAAGCCATGATAAAAATGTCAATAGCCTGTGCAGAATTAAATATCAACAATAATGTCCTTTGTTGATATTTTTCGGAAAATACTAGGTGCCTGGATGCTATTGCGTTCAATGCTTTGTGTGTCATTGACCTGGAACAACCATAGAAGAGTGACAGCAGAAAAAAAAAACATTGTTTATTTATTATGTATTTATTTTTATTTTTTTACTTTTCTTTAGATGAAAAATGCAGAAATGACAGCCCACTTGTATACATCCACCGTACACTTATTAAGGTACACCTTGCTAGTACCGGGTTGGACCCCCTTTTGCCTTCAGAACTGCTTTCATTCTTCGTGGCATAGATTCAACAAGGTGTTAGAAACATTCCTCAGAGATTTTGGTCCATTTTGACATGATAGCATCACACAGTTGCTGCAGATTTGTCGGCTGCACATCCATGATGCTCTATTGGATTGAGATCTGGTGACTGTGGAGGCCATTGGAGTACAGAGACCTCATTGTCATGTTCAAGAAACCAGTGGTGAGATGATTGGAGCTTTGTGACATGGTGCATTATCCTGCTGGAAGTAGACATCAGAAGATGGGGACACTGTAGTCATAAAGAGATGGACATGGTCAGCAACAATACTCAGGTAGGCCGTGGCATTTAAATGATGCTCAATTGGTACTAAGTGTGGCTAAAAAATAGTGTTGGAAACATTCCTCAGAGATTTTGGTCCATGATAACATCAGGCAGGAACACACAGGGGTTGATTTACTAAAGGCAAATAGACTGTGCACTTGGAAAAGTGCAGTTGCTCCAGAGCTTAGTAAATGAGGTAAAGCTTCACTTTGCAAAGAATACCCAATCACATGCAAGGAAGATATAAAAAAAAACAGCATTTTTGCTTGCAGGTGATTGGATGGTGGATGTCAGCAGAGCTTCCCTTCATTTACTAAGCTCTGGAGCAACTGCACTTTGCAAAGGGCACAATCTATTTGCCTTTAGTAAATCAACCCCACAGTCCCTTGGCAAAAGTAGCACAATTATAGGGCGTACACACGGTCGGACTTTGTTCGGACATTCCGACAACAAAATCCTAGGATTTTTTCTGACGGATGTTGGCTCAAACTTGTTTTGCATACACACGGTCACACAAAGTTGGCGGAAAATCCGATTGTTCTAAACGCGGTGACGTAAAACACGTACGTTGGGACTATAAACGGGGCAGTGGCCAATAGCTTTCATCTCTTTATTTATTCTGAGCATGCGTGGCACTTTGTCCGTTGGATTTGTGTACACACGATCGGAATTTCCGACAACGGATTTTGTTGTCGGAAAATTTTATCTCCTGCTCTCCAACTTTGTGTGTCAGTAAATCCGATGGAAAATTTCCGATGGAGCCCCCACACGGTCGGAATTTCCGACAACACGCTCCGATCGGACATTTTCCATCGGAAAATCCGACCGTGTGTGCGGGACATTAGAGTGAACAGCATAACATCTCTCCTTCTGCTTCCTTGCAGCCACTGATCCCAGCTCCACTTGCTTGCAGAAATGTTAGCCCATCTGGCTGCTACCAGCCACACCTGGCTGATCTTTTTCCTAGTCCTCCCAACTGACTCCTGTGTTAGGATCCTTCCATGGAAAAGCAAATGGTCACAAACACAATATCTCCTGCGCTTGGAAAAAGTGCCCGCTCCAGATGATTAGGCTATATCTCCATCCTGGTTCTATACGGATAAGTACGGTCTTGCTGCCCTCAAGGACTGGGGAGGTCTGGAACACTGAAATCACACAAAAGAAACAAAGGGCACAACGACCTAGTGCATTATCCTAAGACCAAATGTTTATTAAAGTAAAAATGTACAAGTACAAAATGGCTATTGTTTAAAAGCTCATCACAAAATCCCGCATGGTTCAATCCATGATTCATTAACTCATGTGACAGAAAATGAAGGTCCAATAGGCTGACTGGTTTCGAGGACTAGCCTCTTCCTCAGGCTCAGGATTCTTCCAGGCCTGCTCTCCCGATCTCCCAGCCCAACCCAGAGTGGGGTTTGGTAACACTGTATTGCTCTGGTCATTGTATGTAAAAAGAAAATTGTAAAAAAAGAAAATAAATGTGATAAAGAAGAAAATAAATATTCAAGAAAAAGGAAAGAAAATATATACAATTTTTTTTTTTTTTTACATAAACCAGTCAGTGTCCCTGATCATCACCACACCAGTTATATGATGGTACTGTAATGCACTAGTGACAATATGTAAAAAATAAATAAATAAATAAAATTGGGAAAAAACATGTTTTTTAACTTCTTCATTTTCCAAAAAATTGTGACAAAAAATTACAACTTCAAAACAAACTTGCCATGCCTCTTACTAAATACCTTGGACTGCCGTTTCAAAACTGGGTCATTTGGGGGATATTTTTACTTCCTTGGCATTTTCAGGCCTCAAGAAATGAGGCTGTCAGTACGTCAGGATTGATCGATTTTCAGATACATATACCATAGTTTGTGGACTCTATAACTTTTCTACAGACTAAATAATATACACTGATTTGGATTATTTTCACCAAAGAAATGTAGCAGAATACATTTTGGCCTAAATTTATGAAGAAAGAATATTTATTTGCAAAATGTTATAACAGAAGCAGAAAAAACATGCTTCTTTAAAGTTGTAGGTCTTTTTTCCTTTATTTAGCAAAAAAAAAAAACCCACTGAAAGAAAGCTCTATTTTTGTGAAAAAAATTATAAACATTTCATAGGGGTACAGTGTTGCATGATAGTGCTGATTGTCATTCAAAGTGTTACAGCGCTGAAAGCTAAAAATTGGCCTGGGCAGGAAGGGTGTAAAAGTGTCTGATATTTAAGTAGTTAAAGTTGAACTATAGGCAAACTTTTTTCATTTTGGATAGAGTAAGGAAGGGTTTTAACCCCTCAGCTTCTCTTTTGCCATCTGTGACCCTTTGGGGAGATTTACCTTCACTTCCTGTCCGATAGCCAAAACAAGAAGTGAGAGGAAATCCCCGTAAATTAAGGGAATCCATTGGGGGCCCCCCAGGTCACCAGGACTAGTGTTCCCATTGCAAGATTTCCCCTCTATTCCTGTTCTGTGAACAACCCAAAATTTGGGATTCTCCTTAACTTTAACTTTCAATTATAATGGTAAATAGAACAAATAGAGAGGGGGGCACAGCCAGTAATAAAAATATGACAGGTGTTCTAACCCATTTCTGCTCTAAAACGAAAAAAAGTTTTGCCTTTAGTTATACTTTAAGCTATTTTGTCTATTGGTCAAATGTTATTTAAGCCTTCTGGTTGAATGTTCTTAAGGCTTCTTTAGGATTGAATTGCCCTGCTAAAGGCAATAGAAACTCAAATTCTAAAGAAGTAGTTTCCCCAGGGGTTTTAATGCAGCAAAAAATGGATCAAACAAATACCTACATACTGTACTTATACAAATTCAAAATGTTATTGTTACAAAAGTTAAAGCCAACAGTTGTTTAAAACATGAGCTCTGGTAGCATAATAACCCCAATCAGACACAAAGATGATGATAACCCTAGTGAGGGCAGGTGTTGACTCTAATATAGGGAATTTCCTCAAGCAGGCATGTGGTCGTTTTGGTGCTTGTAAGGCCCATAATGGTACACTTTTTTGGCTCTATCCTTAGACCAGCCATTCTCATCTCATTTCAATATGGAACCTTCAAAGACAAATTGTCCACATTTCTAAGATGTGCCTTGCCTCTTTCCCCTTCGTGACACACAAATGCGTTGTCACCTGCAAGTCTAAATGGTGAACCTCACTGTCCTGGTGGTCAGAATGACTGAGGAATAATCCTGCTTTTCATTTAAAATTGCTCTGGTTTCAACTTTGCCCCCCATTGACTAAAGATAACCTAACCCCCTGAGGAAGATTACAATTTTTATAATCAAAGCACATTGGGGTATTGTTGGCAGGATCAGTTTTGAGGAAGTTCCCTATATTAGAGTCAACACTTGCCCTCACTAGGAATATCATCATCTTTGTGTCTGATTGGGGTTATTATGCTACCAGAGCTTATATTTTATTTCAAATGATTTATTGAGATTTTCAAAGTATGATACAGAGATATAGGACAACAAATAATACAATCTATGACATGCAATGTACATTCAAGAAGACCGAGCAGTCTAGAATAATAACAATCATTAGGAACCACTAAGAGAAGGGTATTGAGGGGAAGGGGGAACAGGGGCTGGGGGAAGTACAAGTGACACAAACAATCTAGTTGTGAAACCATTTGTTGGTTGAATCTACTCTGCCTGTTAAGCATTTGGAGGAGGTTGATGACTGTACCTACCCTGCCACCCCGGATGGGAACATACTGTGGCAGAGTAGGAGCCATCCACCATATCGTTGTCAAGCATTTTGTTTCTATCAAGTTTTGTTTTTGGGGTAAGACAGATATGAAGGCAGAGCCCAGATAAGATTAGGATTGTATTAAAGGAGACCATGAAATTGTTGACCGTCTCAGCCATTGTAATCTAAAAGGGGAATATGGAGAAGAATGAGCAATTAGGGTGTATAGTGACCTTTTGTCTGGTGTGTCTGAGGGCGGGTTTAAACTTTACTCTATAACTTGACTTGAGGGGTGAGCCGCTAACGCAGTCTAGCACTTGAGGTTGTGGATTTTTCATGCCCCCCCAAGTAATGCGGTTGTGAAATCAGGGTGTTTCCCTTTTAAACCCTTTGTTTCCAAGGGTTAAGCTCTCATTAACTATTATCACTTTGGGAGTTTAGCAATTTGTGACCTTCCATTGAGTCTACGAAGTTCATCCAGCATGCCCAAACTTTATAAAATTTGCCTGGAGTCTCTTTGGCTTCATGCACCATGTCTTCCATTTCAGAGAAGCCATTCCGCTATAGTGGGGGTGGGGGGGTGAGGTATTGTCTCTTCAGTGAGAGGGAATGCACATTTTAGCTGGATTTATTAAGTGAAGGGTCAGGTATCTTTTATAGGCTGACTGGGGTATAGATGTATGGTGGATTAGGTATTGTGCAGGCGAGTATTCAGGTAAATAGGTGGTGTGATGTGAGGCGATGAACCTCTTTCCAGAATGGCTGTATTAGCGGGCAGTTCCACCACACTTGAAGTACGGAGCCTATTTCAGAATTGGATCTCCAGCAAGTGGGCGAAATCTCAGGGTAGAGTTTGTGTAATCTATCAGGTGTTCTGTACCATCTGGAGTATACTTTAAATTCATTTTCTTGTGCAGAGACGTTTGTCCACCCTTTGTGTATATGTGTGTATACCGGTTCTCATTCCTCTGCTGAGAGGTTTGGAGCTAAGTCTCGTTCCCATTGCTGACCGGTTTTATTTATTTTGAGGTTACAGTTGGAGAACATTTGAGTATATATGTCGGAAATCAGATGATTTTGAGGTTCGAATCTGCAGCATAATGATTCGAAATAGGACCAATCTCTGTACCACGTGGAAGGGGATCTAGAGCTGAGCAGAAAGTGTTTAATTTGTAAGTAAGAATAGAATGGAATGGATCGGCCTGGGAGTCGGGAGGACACGACGCTATACGGGATAATCTTGCCTTTTTCATAGAAATCTTCGGCAGGGCTGGAGATATTGGAGTCTGGGTAGAATGTAGTGGAGTTGGAGAGGTGTAGGGGAACTCCGGGTTTCTATCAATAGGGGTTAGTGGGCCAGGGGAGGAAGAAATGTTCAGTTTCTTACAAGTTGCCTGAAAGACCTGTAATGTGGGGTCTATTAGAGGATGATTGGTGCTATATTTCGGGATCATGTTCGGCCTGATCCATGGAAGGTGGCGAACCGGGATCTAGGAGAACGAGTCCTCCACAGAGCTCATATTTTAAATGATTGTTGGTTTCAACTTTTGTAACAATAAAATGTTGAATTATTCCAAGTATGTTAGTATTTGTTTGATCCATTTTTTGCTGCATTAAAACCCCTTTACTTCTTTTGCGTATTATTTGGGGTGAGCAGCAACGTAATCTCTATGTAATCTATATAATCTCTTATCTCAGTATAGAAACTAACATTTTATACATATTACAAACATTACGGGTATTATTCCTAAATCCTGCATGAATGCTGAGACTTTCGCAAAGCAAATTTTTAATATTTAAACTCCCAAGACTTTAGCTGAGATCCAGATGAAATGGAATATCTTGAATGTTTTAGCTTTCAGTTATCACCATCCGTTTACATCTAAATGATTTGTTATCGATGTTCAGAAGTCTAATTAGGCACTTATTGTCTCCAACTAAATATGTTGTTCTATTAAAAAGTTTGGCAGTTAAGCAAACTATTCAGCCAGGCCAGTCCTATGTGAACTTTCTCACAGTTTTCTCCATCCAAATTTAACAAGTGAAGAAAAAAGCACTGTAATGAATGACAGAAGGCTAAAACTGAAAGAACGTGTAGAAGAATTAGAGATGCAGATTCTGTGTTCTCCTCAATTCTCATTCGGAGTTCTTTTGAGCCTCCATCCTCTGCTTCTACTGCTCCATTCAGATGTCAAATGCAGCAGTTGTAAGAGGCTGAATGGGACTCCCTGGTGGGAATTGGATGGCCTTTTAACCTGAAGGCTCAAGCTGTTCCTCTTTAGTGCTTTTTTTTTTTCTTTCACCATTGCAACTTCTCAGCAGATGTTTTGTTAGAGTGAAGGAATGAACTTTCTTCCACCTGGTCCCAGCCGTGGCTGGAGAGTGAAATCATTGCTCCGGCCTCTGTTAGGCAGCTCCTTTCAAGGAAAATGGTTTCCCAGGCACATGTTTATAGGAAACAAATGGAAAGAATAACAAAAAACTAACTTTTTAATGATTTTTTTTCCTCCCCCTTAAAAAATGTCATTCCAGTCCCCAACTGTGGAATTCTCAGCAGGAAAAATCCACATAAAACAAAGAGGCCTAGACTGTTTGACCAAGGTGGAAAGTGATGGGAAATGCTAATCCACGGTATCCCTAGGTAGGGTTAAGCTAGGCATCCCCTGCATATTAAGCAGGGGGTAGGTGAAACACGTTGCCACTAATGTGGCAGAGCAAGCATTTATTGAATTTTGCTAACAAACTATATTGTTTGACCAACTGGAGCACCACCATATATTATCTTTAACAGATAGTAGTGTTTTGAAGACACTAGGGATGCACTGATACCATTTTTTCAACACTGAGTACGAGTACCAATACTTTTTGTAAAGTACTCGCCGATACCAATTACCGATACCTTTTGCCTAGGAAGTGTAGGTAGAGGGGTGGTTTGGAAGGTGAAGAGGGAAGGGAGTAATTGGTGAGAGCAGGCTAGTTGAGGGTAGTTTGGGATAGGGGTTGTGGGATGGGAGGGCTGAAGTGGTTGGGATGGAAAAGGCTGTGATCAATGGGGGGGGGGGGGGAGAGGGGGACGTGAGGGTCATTGGAAGATTTCTGGATGGCCAAAAGCGACCTCTGGATAAATTGGGGTGGTAGAGGATAGAACATGAGGGCTGGGCTATATATTGGTGGCTGTGGATATGGTGTATGGTCAGCCAGTTATCCATTTGCAGCAGTGGATAAGAGTAGGAGAGTAGGAGGGCAGAAGTGACAGCTGGCAGAGTGAAGGAGGGAAGGAGGAGACTGAGAACCTAAAACATTACTGCCAGCACTGTTCCTCCCCACAAACAGCTCTGCACACTGTACCCCCTCCTACACCTGCACGCCTATGCCACCCATGTGTCCTCTGCCACCACTGCACTTCCCCTTTCTACCACTGCCATCAATACTCCTCTTGCATACCTCTGTACCCCTAACAAATCCTTGTCACTCCTGTACCCCAGCAACATGTCTTTCCACAATACATGTCGCTTTTACTGCCTGCAATTACTTTGAGACTTACAGTTAAGAGATCATCTTTCTATAGTTAGACCACCGAAAACAAACTGTGCTGCTGGGAAGAGGGCGGAAGCAGGGTGTGGTTTTATGCAGGCTCCTTGCAGGGATTGGAGCCTGTCTACAGACCTGCTCGCTGTCTCGCCACAGATCAAATTCGATCCTTAGTGTCCGGTCACCATGGTGACCAGGAGAAACAGCAAGAACGGCACATTACTGAAAATCAGGACCCAGCCCACCGGGACACAGACATCCCGGGACAATGGACTAAGGCTAGGCTGATGTGTGCAAGATGAGGGAAAGGGATGAGCAGCTACAACGAAGATCTGACCAAGCTGATGTCACTTCCGGTATCGGTTTCTGGTATCGGTGAATTTTCACGAGTATCAATACCCCCGAAAATGTAAAAGTATCAGCACTGATACCGATACAGGTATCGGTATCGGTGCATCCCTAGAAGACACCTATACTTGCACAAGGGAAGGTACTGGCACAGTTTTCTAGATGCAACCAAGTAGACAATCAGTTTTCTAGAAATTGGTAACATGAGTGTAGCATGAAGTATATAATGCTGCATGGCATAGCAATTATAGTGGTTTCTGGCATAGCAATCATAGTGGTTCCTATTGAATTGATAACCTGCATTCTCAACCACCTTACTCAACCTTTTCAACATAGAGGAACCCTTGAAATAACTTTCTGGCCTTGAGAAAGCCCTGCTAAAAATGTATATATCTACAACTCATGATACATTAGTGATACATTAGTGTGATGGTCATTGGGAAGAATGCTTCTTGCACTTGTGGTTATTGGGAATAATTACCCCCTTACAGATAGTTGAAAAGAACAATTGTGTCAATAGGAACTTATCTAAGAGGCAGAAATTGCTTATTGTTAAGGGACCCCTTGTAACCTCTGGAGAAACCTTCAGGCTCCATGGAACCTTGGTTGAGAAACCCTGCTCCAAAACATCCCTTTGAAACCTTTCTACCCCAGAGGAACCATCAAAATACTTTTTAGGTCTCAAGGAACCCTGTTAAAGTGGAATTCTAGGCTCTAACTAAGCTTAAAACTGATCCCATCCTCCTTCTTACACTGATAATAACTACCCTGTAGAAGAAAAATGCTTATACCTACCTATTGTCAGGGCACTCCAGTCCCATCATTTGATTGGCTCTCAGTGGCTGGCTTCAGGAGAGAGTAGGGAGTAAGACAGCAAACCACGGATGCCCCATAGTAAGCCTATGAGTGATGCTTTCCCAGCATTCTTAGGCATTGCCAGTATCTCTCTCCTCTCCTGTGAAGCTAGTGGCTGGGGTAAGTATAGGCATAGAATAGGAGTTAGGAGGCGTGGGAGCAGTTTTAGGCTTAGATAGTTAGAGCCTGGAATTTCACTTTAGTTCTTCGGGGTTCTGTGGAAAGAAGGCCCTTACATTGGTGGTCTGAATGCCACCCTTTCTAACAGTTAAAATGATTAGTAATGTCATGCCACTGGATCTGTCATGGAATAATTAAATTAGAACTATGTAGGCACCATCAGATGGGAGATCAGTCAGAGTCAGCTTAAGGAACCCTTAGCAACCTCTCTATCTGCTCTACAATGTTGCACCACCCTGCAAAATGTTTGCCTCCATTGTATAGACCAGTATTTCTCAACCTTTTTTCAGTCAAGGCACCCTTTAAAATGATGGACAGTCTTGAGGTGCCCCACTCTAAAATGTAAAAAACTATTGTGATAGTTTTACATAATGCAGCAACATCAATACACAGAGAACATCCAACATTAAAGGTGATTTATTCTTACAAATCAAAAACACTTTTGCAAACCGGTACTGACTAGTTTTCCAATGTTTCTCTTCTCCCTCAGTTTTTCTCCATCACTTAGCTAATGAGACCCCAAAGCTGATGGAGAGAGGCAAGGGAGGCTCAAACAAGGATAATATACAAGCAACTGACATCCTCCTTATCAACTTATAATGTCATTGGTCGTTAGGAGGTTGGTAGCTGGAAGGTTGTAATGGTGTACAATGAAAACCAGTGGCTTTGTGTACTTTAACGGCAGGCTTCATCCACCCACCAGCTTGTAAACAATTTTGGGGCAATTTTTAGGCATTTTGCCAAGGCACCCCTGAAGAAACCTGAAGGTACCTGGGCACCCTGATTGAAGAAGGCTAGTCTTGACTACAGGTACATTATCAAGAATTATAAATAATGTATATACAGGCTGTTCCTTACAAAGCATCATAGTGCATTCCTGCCCATTTCCTTACTGTACTATGACTTAAAGGATCCATAGGAATGAATGGTTCCCCATGAAAACACAAAGTAACGTGCTCTGCAACTTTATACCTCAATCTACCTGGCTATCTCCTACTCTATCTCTCTCTTCTCTTCAGGGGTGCCTATTACGCATTCAACTAACTGAACTTTTATCACTTTCATCAGCTCCTCCCCCACAGATATACCCTTCTGTACCACTTGCCCTACCCTATTAGATTGTAAACTCTTATGAAGTCCTCTTGACCCCCTTCAGGGCCAGGAGTTGGGAGTATACGGCATAGAAGTGGCCAAAGGATTGGTGGAAGTGCAGGGTGATGGGGTTGGGCCTGAGCTCAATAAAATGACTGCCCCCAGGGAATTCTGGGCCTTTTTTGAGGAGCACGTGGCCTAGAAGAGCTGCCCACCCTCCTGCCCCCCATTTTTGGATGGTCTATCACAGCTTTAGCAAATTTTTCTTTTACCTTCCCAGCATTTAAAGTTGCTGTAATGGGCTATGCCCTTGATGGGAAATTGAAATTAGGCTGTCTGTCCAGCACTTATGGTAAGGACAGGCCCCCCCTTTGGAATTTGACTTCCTAATATTAAAGCGTGCTCACAGTACAACTGAGACTGGCACTGGTTTAACTGGTTTAAAGTGTTTACATGTTCTCTGTTAAAAAATGAAATAAAGCTGTGGCCTTGCCCCTTTTCCAACGTAACAGTTGTAAGTGTGGTTTCTTATACGGGGGCAAGGAGTTGTGCTTATGTTAATAGTAGATGGTTTTATGCCTAGGCCTATGTGCCTCAGCAGTCACGAGCAGAGCCCTCTTAAAGTGATTGTAAGGTTTTTTTTTAAAATAACAAACACGTCATACTTACCTCCACTGTGCAGTTCGTTTTGCACAGGGTGGCCCCGATCCTCGTCTTCTGGGGTCCCCCAGCGCTCTCCCGGGAGGGGGTTAGCTTGCGGGCGCGCTCCCAAGTCCAGCATTCAGCGTCCATAGACGCCGAATGTAGAACTCAGCCCTGCCCGCCGGCGCCTGCATCATTGGATTTGATTGACAGCAGTGGGAGCCAATGGCTGCACTGCTATCCATCTATCCTATCAGGACACGAGACACTGGCCGGAGCTGGTGTGCTCGTTCCCGCCGTGCAAATTTCGGGGCTCAGGTAAGTATAAGGGGGGCTTGGGGGCGCTGCTGCTGTAAAGAAGGTTTTTCTCCTTAATGCATAGAGTGCATTGAGGTGAAAATCAGCGAAGGGTTTACAACCCCTTTAACCCACTTGTATTTTATTGTATTGTAACTGTACTGTCTCCCTTTAGATTGTAAAGTGCTGTGCAAACTGTTGGAGCTATAAAAATCCTGTACAATGATAATAATAATATGCTCTTGTACTGCACATTTTTTTTTATCTAAATATTCCAAAAAGACACAATGAAAATTCATGTCCAAATAATACAAATCAGCATTTGACAAAAGTGTACCTGAAGGAAAAAAAACAAGAAATTGACCAGCAGTAGTTATAGCTACTTGGTGCACATAGAGAAACTGAGAGGTGCCTCCGATTACATATGCAACTATGGGAACTCCTACCATTATCTTTATTGTTTCAAATACAAGTAGATTACAACTCCAGGAACAACACGTATCACTTTCAAATCTAAAAATCGAAAGTTTCGTCCTTGTAGAGTGATAATGGTCATGTTCTGTACAAGCTGGCATGTTAAATGTCTTCAAAGAAATGTACTTCTTTTATTATTGGTAAATGTATCTGGGAAGCTGGATATGGAATGAGAAGGGCTTTCTCTATTGAACATAGAACAATGTGCTGAGAATCTAACTAATAGGGCTATCAGCAGTGCTGGTGTTTAACTACTTCAATACCGGGCACTTACACCCCCTTCCTGCCCACGCCAATTTTCAGCTTTCAGCGCTGTCGCTGTTTAAATGACAATTGTGCGGTCATGCTACACTATACCCAAACAGAATTTTTATTATTTTGTTCCCACAAATAGAGCTTTCTTTTGGTGGTATTTGATCACCTCTGCGTTTTTTTTTTTGCTAAACAAATAAAAAAAGTTTTTCTTTTGCTTCTGTTATAAAATTTTGTAAATAAGTACGTTTTCTCCTTCACTGATGGGCACTGATAAGGCGGCACTGATGAGGTGGCACCAATGAGGTGGCACTGACAGGCACTGACAATGGGCACTGATAGGCGGCACTGATAGGCACTGGTAGGTGGCACTGATATGCAGCATTGATGGGCATTGATGGACGGCACTGATGGGCACTCATGGGTGGCACTGGTGGGCACTGATAGGTGACACTGATGGGCACTGAAAGGCTGCACTGATGGGTACTTATGGGTGGCACTGATAGGCGGCACTGCTGGGCACTGATGGGTACTGATACGTGGCACTGATGGGCACTGATATGTGGCACTGATAGATGGCATTGTTAGGCATCACTGATGGCACTGGCATGCATTGGGGATGGGCACTGATTGGCAGCTGCCTGGGCACTGATTGGCAGCTGCTTGGGCACTGATTGTCATTTCCCTGGTGGTCTAGGGTGGCATACCTGGTGGTCCAGTGTGGTGGCCATCCCTGGTGATCTGGCGGCATTCTGGCGGTCCTGGGCGGGCATCCGAGAGGGGGCTGCACTGATAAACAATCAGCACAGACCCCCCCTGTCAGGAGAGCAGCCGATCGACTCTCCTCTACTTTCGTCTCTCAGACGTGAGTGAGGAAAAGCCCATCAACGGCTCTTCCTGTTTACATCGTGATCAGGGTAACTCCACTTTCGTGGGGAAAAAAAATAGCAAAAAAATAAAATAAAAAAATATAGTGTATACAATTGTGACTCAAGTCATATTGTAATTGAATGTTATTAAAAATTACCTTTCCTTTTTAACCACTTCTGGAGCGCCCCACACGACCCTCCTGCTTCACGTACCTGTATGTGATTTCGTGCACTGGGTCTGGGGTGCGCGCACCGCCAGCGACCCGCTTCTGCTGTGGTTGGACACAGCATGAGCCAATCAGCGGGTCCGGCATGTACCCGCAACCGCGATCGCTCGTGACAGAGAAAGAACCGGGATCTGTGTGTATAAACACACAAATCCCGGTTCTCTCAGGGGAGAGGCGACAGATCGTGTGTTCATATTAAGTATGAACCCCGATCGGTCTCCTCCCCTAGTCAGTCCCATCCCCCCACAGTTAGAACACACACACTAGGGAACACAGTTAACACCCCCTAGTGTTAACCCCTTCCCTACCAGTGTCAATTATATAGTAATTAGTGCATTTTTATAGCAATGCCAATGGTCCCAAAAATGTGTCAAAAGAGTCCAATTTGTCTGCCGCAATATCACAGTCCCGCTAAAAATCACAGATCACCGCCATTACTAGAAAAAAAAAATAATAATAAAAATGCCATAAAACTATCCCCTATTTTGTAGACAATAACTTTTCAGCAAACCAATCAATATACGCTTGAGATGCTAATTAATAGTCCTGTAAGCCTCCAGGTGGTTGACCAAATCAGGTCTCCAAAGTAGTATATCTTACAAATGATCAGCTGCTAACGTTACGCATGTCTCATATACCATGCAAGATAATCAAATTTAAAACGCTGCGCTATCAAAATGATAAATATAAATATATAATTAATAAAGTGGTATTGTGCTCTCTCGTGACATGTATAAAATGTCCAAAATACTATACATTAATGTGCAATAAACTTCAATAAATACATGAATTAATAAGAGTGCTTCAATAAGCCTGTGAAAAATATATATAAATATTCCAAAATATTTGTGCAATATTCAAACAAATAATAAATAAATATTTCAAGAAAAAAATCATCCATGTGATTCAGTGTTGCATCCATGCAATGCAGTGCTGTATCTCTGTAATTCAGTGATAGTGCAATGTTCAAACAATATTAAATAAAAAATTCCAAAGAAATATCATCCATGGGATTCAGTGCTACATCCATGTAATTCAGTGTTGCATCTGTGCGATTCGGTGCTGTGTAGCTTAGTGCGATGATCAAATTAACAGTCCATAAACATTCCAAAATCCATCCATGTGTTTCAGTGAACACAAACTAAAGTGCTGTGTGCTCATATAAGTGCTCCCCCCCAGGTGGTAGCCAATCACCTTAGGGCGTGTGACCTTGCGATTAAGCTTGGTCAAAATGCGCCTTAGAACTTCTATGGGTTTGGTATTATATGCTGGATCCTGGATAGGTTACACTTGTGCCTCTGTTCCTCACAGCAGTTCAGTTTATACCTCGGTATATTAATATAAAGTGAACTTCATGGTGCAGTATGTATTACCATTATTTAAAATCACAATAAAAACCCACAGTTTAGGCCGATATGTATTCTTCTACAAAAAAAAATTGCAATAAGTGTATATTGATTGGTTTGCGCAAACCTTAAAGCATCTACAAAATAGGGGATAGTTTTATGGCATTTTTAATATTAATTTATTTTTTATTAGTAATGGCGGTGGTCTGCGATTTTTATCGTGACTGCAACATTATGGTGGACACATCGGACACTTTTGACACTATTTTGGGACCATTGGCATTTATACAGCGATCAGTGCTAAAAAAAGGAACTGATTACTGCGTAAATGACACTGGCAGGGAAGGGGTTAACCACTAGGGGGCGATGAAGGGGTTAAGTGTGTCCTAGGAAGGGATTCTTACTGTGGGGGGAGGGGCTACCTAGGACATGACAGCCATCACTGCTCCCGATCATAGAGAGCAGTAGATCTCTGTCATTACACAAGGCAGAATGGGGAAATGCTTTGTTTACATAGGCACTTACCCGTTCTACCTTTCCACACCGCAATCGCGGGCTGCCGGAGAACATCAAGTTCCCGGGACCCGCGGGTACGCCCCCTCAGCATGCAGCAGGCGCTTGCCAGAAAGGTGGCAATTTTAAAGGGACGTACTTGTACGCCCATTTGCCTGCCTGTGCCATTCTGCCGACGTACATCTGTATGCGGCGGTCAGCAAGTGGTTAAAATCTTCTCATACTGTTGATAAGGTTGGAAATAATAGGTTGGAGTTCTACTTAAGTTGTTTTTCATTTTATGTATAATATGTGCGTGTCAGTTGTAAGACGTAGCTTAAGTCTTTCCAGATGTGTCCAGCGTCATGTATGTTGAAATTATACTGCTTGTTACCTTATATGGAAATTTGCTGAAATATGCGATCCTGTAACCAGTCTATAAAAAGCCCCAATAAAGAGCCGACAAGTTCAGTTGATAGTACGGGACCTTTAAGGCTCGGATCTGATATACAGAAATCTATATTCTGTGTCTTATTTCTTTGATAGCTAAATTTGGCAAAGCAATATAAACTAGAAGCAGTTAAGTTGAAAACTGCACTTATCATTTCTGGCGCCCGGAAGTAGGGACACACCGATGAAACTTCAAGAGGTGGATGAATTGGACTGACGGAACAAAAGCACAGGCATTCCGGGAACCACAGATTGAAAAACCTGGCCAGGTAAGAAAAAGCTTTATTTTTCTTATATTCTGTGCTCCCCTGATTTGTGCCTATCCGTTCTGTCAGTTATGGTTCTCCTGGTTTTAAAACACCAGCCTCTGTAGTGGTGAGTCTAGAATTACTGCATATTGTGGTTTATATTGCTGGAATTAATTGTTGTTTTGTTTTCTGTCTGTCTTGTTGAGAAAGTGAATGAGCCTTGCCTAGGTTGGTATGAATTGAAAGAATATCATCCCAATGAGCAGTAGAATGCGTCCTTAACCTCGCAAGAGGACTTTGGGGGTCTGCCGCTTAAGTTTGATATTCAATTTAATTCATAAACCATAGACGGGTTGAAAGTATAAGCCCTGTCTGCTCCATAAAGCAGGGATAAGAGTGTATGAGAGGGATTCCCAGATACAGGGGGAATGAGGTCTCCATAAGCCCGGAGATCTAGTCGGTTACCTGGTCACTTAAAGGAATGCTTGTATATGTTGTAGCTGTCAGTCTGGTCATAATATTTGTCAGTTGGCTAGCATATAAAGTAATTCGATTTCAGAAATCTCATCCTGGAGAGGTTTTTAGTATTCTGGCACCCTAGGAGGAAGGCAACGAGGAACTAGTGTAGCTTTTTTAGCATTTTGTATTGTACACTAAGTGTCCCACACGCTACCTAGGCACGGACTGTCAGAATGGGCCAGCAGAACACGAAACCCCGTCAGGGAATTGTGGCGCATTATACGGTACCACAGATAATTAAAAACATCTATGGGAAAGATGAAGCGCGGGACTTAAAGGATGTCCTTCGTAAATTTAAGGTGAAAGGAGCAGCGGGTTTAGACCCGGATGTATGGAGTGAAATAAAAAGGGACAGACAAGGAGAGGTGTTAGAGAAGCAATGGATGCGTCAGGTTCAATGCTTAATTAAGGTCTCAAATAGAGCGAAAGAAGAGGGGTGGAAATATAATCCAGATTGTGATGGTTGGGATATGAAAGATAGAAGAACAAAAAATGTTGAAATTTTAAATAATCTTAGTTCAACCATCCCACCCCCATATACTGACATAGAGCAAAATTCGCATAAGCCAGGGTTATATCCTGTACTTGAGGGGAGAGGATGGGTTTGTCAGGTTTGTGGAACACAGAATCCAGAATGGGCAATAGAATGTGTGCATTGTGGGGCACAAAAACCTCATTCAGAAACTGTAGCCCCCGTACGCACTGATACACGCATTGTACAGGTAAATAATCCAGAATTTGGACAAGCAGCCCATCCAAACGCCCCACCTACTATTACTCGTAGGATGCAAATAAGGACTTGGAAGCCTTGGTCAGCAGACACTCTTATGGCATTAATACAGAGCGCCCCAGACCCGGTAGCAAAGCCAGCTGCTTTCTGTAGATTTGTGACACAGTTAATGAATACACATGAAGCAACCTGGCAGGATGGGGAGGATTTATGCAGACACAAAATGACTCTGACCCTGTTTAACCAGTTTATGACTGAAATAGGTCCGCACCGACCTGCAGACCGAGCTGACGGGGATGGCAATCTAGAGGCAGGACATGTCAGACACATAGACTCAAGGGCCCCTTTTATTGTTAGATTAGAAGCTTTCTGTCAGACAAAACAACAGGAGAGGGGGTCCATATCACCCATGAAACAAATGCCAGGACAGACTGTATCAGAATTTTACTTATCTATGGAAAGTATGATGGCAGATGAGGGATTGGATTTGGCTCTGCCAGTCACGATCCGAGCCTTCAATAGACAGTTTATGGAAGGATTAAATCCACAGATAAGTGAAAGACTGAAAGCCTGCACACCAGAATGGAGGGCAATTAGAGATAGAGGGTCGTTGTTACAGAAGGCACAAGGCATAGAGGCGGACTTGGCAGAAACCAAAGGGAGGAAACATCATGCAATCAATGCGATTGTGGGTCCCCAAGAGCAAGGTAGAGGTTCCTCTCGCAAACCCCTTATCTGTTACTACTGTAACAAGATTGGTCACATCAGACGCCACTGCAGGAAAAGAATAAGGGATGAAGGAGATGAAGGTGTTGATTCTCCAGTTAATCAGAGAAGAAACCAGCCCAGGGGCAACAACAATAATGGTGACATAAGGCGACAGGGAGATGATCCACGGGCATGACTCGCCCCGGTTTTAGAAAGATCCAAAACAAAGATGCTTAAGACCACTATAACGGTTGGTAATAAGAAAATTTCTTGTTTAGTTGACACAGGAGCTTCACGCTCGTTACTTTCTGATTCTGAACTACTCCCTGAGCAAGAATCACCTGACACTATATTGATAACTGGATATGATGGCATTTTAGCCGACGCCCCGCTGACAAAACCTCTAAAAGTTAAAATAGGGAACCACATGTTCCTTTCACGTTTTCTGGTATCTAGAGGAGCCCCCACTAATTTGCTAGGAGCTGACATTTTGCAGAAAATAGGAGCTAACATTACCTATCACCCAGATGGTACTGTCACCTTAGCTATAGGGGATAATCAAGAACACATGGAGATGTGTAACCTGATACAATACCTGGAGGAGGAATCGGAACTGTCCGGTCCATCTCCTCCAGATTTGGATCAGATCTTGTCATCCCTTCCGGAAGAACTATGGGAGAAACATCCAGCTGATGTTGGACTTTTGCCCATACCTCCGGTTACCCTACAGCTGATTCCAGGAGCAGTGCTTCCCCAACAAAAACAGTATCCACTCAGTGCACCCCAAGAGGCAGCCATAGAAATGCAGGTCCAATCCTTGTTAAAAAGTGGAGCTCTAAAAGAGGTAAAATCACCGGCGAATACTCCTTTGTATCCGGTTAAAAAGAAAACAGTAGCCGGTAGTCCGGTTAAGTACAGAATGGTCCAAGACCTCAGAGCAGTCAACAAAATACTAGCCCCGATGACACCTTTAGTACCCAATCCACATACGTTATTGTCACAAATACCATCAACCAGTATGTACTTTATGGTTATAGATTTGGCCAACGCTTTCTTTTCCGTCCCGCTTGCGGAAGAATGCCAACCATGGTTCGCATTTTCCCTCAAAAATCGACAACTAACCTGGACACGCCTACCTCAGGGTATGGCGCATTCACCTACCTTGTATTCGCAAGCATTGCAAACGGTGTTGGGAGAATGGGTACCACCAGATTCCTGTGTGTTGTTACAATATGTGGATGATTTATTGTTATGTTGCCCAGACAAGGAAACTTGTTTGGCTATCACCCTTAATTTGTTGCGATTTTTGGCAGAAAAAGGTTGCAAGGTTAATAAGAAAAAGTTGCAAGTGTGTCAGAAAAAAGTTATCTTTTTGGGACATTGTATATCACAGGGTACAAGACATCTCACTGAGGAGAGGGTTCAAGTGATAAAGGGAATGTTACCCCCACAGAATTTCAAACAATTGCATATGTTTTTAGGTATTGTGTCATATTGTAGACAATGGATACCACATGCTAGCGCTTTGATGCAGCCATTATACGATTGTTTGAAAATTGTACCGTATATGCTTACAGAAGTAGCTTATGAGTCGTTTGTCACTTTGAAAAGGTTGTTGATTTCTGCCCTGGCTATTGATATTCCAGATTACACCAAGATATTTTATTTGTACATTGCTGAAATCACTGGACACGCCACAGGTGTTTTGACACAGGCACATGTAAAACAAAGACCCGTTGCTTACTTTTCAGCAGCATTAGATCCAGTGTCCAGAGGTTCACCGTCCTGTGTACGGGCGGTAGCAGCGGTGTCGATAATCCTAGATAAGTCATCAGAGATTGTTCTAGACAATCCGGTTGTAGTGCATACCACACATGACATACATGCAATCTTGTCTCAAGTACAGCCCAAACACATTTCCATGGCTAGGCAATTAAGGTTACAGTGTACTTTACTCTTACCTCCAAATGTCACTTTTCAGCGCTGTACAACCTTAAATTTGGCCACCTTTTTGCCTCTTCAGTCACCAGATTTGGCAAGGGGGAATAATAGTGCTAATAAGGAAGGAGATGAGGAAACTGACACCCTTCTGTTTAAAGAGATAGATGAGCACGATTGTTTTCAGCTCATGGAACAGGAAACAATGGGATTCCCACATGTTACAGATACACCGATTTTAAATGCTGAGCACACTTTGTACATAGATGGCAGCAGGTTTGCTGATGACAAGGGTAAATATCACACAGGGTATGCCGTAGTGACTGATACACAGGTGATTGACGCACAGCCCTTACCAGCCCACATGTCAGCACAAGAAGCAGAATTAAAAGCTTTAGAACAAGCCCTAGAATACTTAAAAGGACGAGAAGGGAATATTTACACTGACTCTGCCTACGTTTATGGCGTAGCACACGATTATGGCCATATATGGAAGGCTAGAGGTTATCTGACAGCAGCAGGTACACCTGTAAAACATGGAGAAGGGATTAAGAGAGTTCTGAACAATCTTTAAAAAGTTAAACGAGTGGCAATCATGAAGATAGTGGCACACACGAGCGCAAAAACAATTGAGGAAAAAGGAAATGCATTTGCAGATTTGACTGCAAAACAGGCAGCTCTAGGGGAAGGAAGCCCTGAGACCTTAGCAGCGGTAGAGGTGAGTATCCCAGAACCAACATGGCAGCAGCTGAGTAAATTACAGGAGCAAGCAGGGGAGAGCGAGAAAGATAAGTGGGTCAGGATGGGAGCAGCACCAGACCTTGACAATGTATGGAGGGAAGGAGGCAAAGTATGCCTGCCTGCCTCTCTGTACCCAGCAATGGCAGCGGCAGTTCACCTACCCACACACGTCAGTTCCAATTCCATGTATAGGATTGTGAACCAAGGATGGCTCGCCCCTGGATTCAGTAGTACTGCAAGAAACTACTGTGCAGCCTGCCAAATCTGTCTCCTGAATAACCCAGGATAGAGAGTAAAAACCCCACGGAAACACCAGGTTCGGGCCCAATACCCCTTCCAGAGACTGCAAATTGACTACATACAAATGCCTAAGAGCGGCCCCTTTGAATTTGTCCTCGTGTGTATCGATTTATTCTCGGGTTGGCCCGAAAGCTATCCAGTAAAATCAGCCACAGCAAAAGCCACAGCCAAGAAACTGATCACTGAGTTAATACCTAGGTTTGGTCTTCCTGAAACTATAGAATCAGATAGGGGGACACACTTTACAGGAGAAATCATGCAGAATGTGATGACCATGTTAGGAGTTCAACAAAGTTTCCACACCCCTTATCATCCACAGAGTTCAGGATCAGTGGAAAGAGTAAATGGGACAATAAAGTTGAAAATACAAAAAGCCATGCAAGAGTTAAACAAGCCATGGCCAGAATGCCTGCCTTTGGCTTTGTTCTCTATAAGATACACTCCAACAGGGAAAACAGGATTATCCCCATATGAAATACTTTTTGGGAATGCACCTAGATTAGGTCTGTACTTTCCACAGAGTATGCAATTGCAATGTGATAGTTTGACTGCATATGTGATACAATTACAACAACGTCTAACTAAGATCCACAAAAGTGTGTATTCTTCTCTTCCAGACCCTAACTCAATAGCAGGTACACATACACTGCTACCAGGAGATTATGTATATGTTAAGAAACACACAAGAAAGACATTGGAACCTAGATTTGAAGGTCCTTATCAAGTGCTTTTGACCACAGCCACTTCAGTGAAATTGGAAGGAAAAGCAGCCTGGATCCACGCATCACACTGCAAAAAGAGTCTTGAACCAAGAGAAACAGAATGAAGATCCTTCTAACTATGATAATAGTGCTTGAATGTTTTCAAATGTTTGTTTATACATGGACTCCGGGTATCAATGTAACAGTTCATGAAAATAGTACTGATCTTAGATGGGTAAATCAGGATAAGAGTATAACACAATATCATTACTACGAATGGTATTTTGTACTAGTAAGGAAATGGGAAGCACAACAGGAGGATATATACAATGGCAACATTATGGTTTCAATATAAAAATAGAAGACGCTCTACCCACCATCTTCGAATCCTCTGTATTAACTCCTATTCCTAGATCTTGCATAAATGTTTCGGTATCACAACAGAAAACAAAAATCAAATTTAATGTAACTTTTCCCCAGCTACCAGAATGTAGGTATCGCCGAGAATGGTATGATACAGTTCTGGGAGCTGCAGGAACTGGAATGGGAATAATGAATGGGATACAGATGGAAATGATACAAAATAAGTGGAACCGTGCAGGAAGTCACATAGCTGATAGTTTAATAATTACAAGCAAATGGTTACCTACAACATTCGAAACACAAATTAGCCAGGTACAATTAACTAAATATCTCAATATTATGGTTAATCACACAGCACTAGCCAGTCTGGAGTTGTGGAAAGAAAATCAGGAGTTTATAAACATTACTCAATGTGCTTTTTCTACACTATCTTATCACATTCAAATCGCACTTGGATGAACTATTTTAAGGGTTTAAATTTAGAAAGTACATGGTTTGAAGTACCAGGAAAAGAAGTTGAATGTGAGGAAAGATGGTGTGCTGGAAGGTTTGATGTATACAAAGTGGAGGAGGTCCAGGTAATGTGTAAGTTAATAGTGATGCCACTCCTGATAGGAAAGGATCTACCTGAATTTTGGTATCCTGAGATTTATGGACACTATGTAGATACACAAAACATGACTCATGATCTAAGTCTATGTGCTAAAACTAATAAGGGAATAGTCTGTGGAAGAAGTTCTCCAGTCTATGAACCTTGCTTATTGAAACATCAATCTAACATATGTAAGTTTCAGAGACTACCAGTAGGTGTAGGAAACAGATTTATGGAGATAGGAACACAACATATTTGTTTAGTCACAAATGATCAGGAAACTATGGAAAGTTTAAATAAAACGGCCCCTTTTTCAGGATGCGTAAAGAATGTTAAAATGCTTAAATGACAAAATGACACTTTCCTTTTTGAACCAGATGCACATAGAATATTTAATCTAGAATGGACGGTAGATAATCTTACTGATACTACTCCTTTTATAATATCATTAGAGCCCTTACAGCAAATCTTAAATGAGTCCGAAATACTTAGAAAACACATAGAGACACAAGAACATACCCTTCAAAATAATCTAATATCTGCGGTTATAGATAAAGGGAAATTAATACATTTATCCTCACAAATAAGAGATGAAACAACACATCATTGGTATGATGTATTTGCTGGATGGTCACCCACTGCTACGGCAATTTTTAATTGGATGCTCAATCCGATACTTATTCTAATTTTAGTTTTTGTACTGCTTACCGTGATAAACTGTTGCTTATATAGGAAGATTAAGGCACGAACAGATAGAATGGAAAGAGAAAGGTATTAGGAACTCCAATGACAAAAAGGGTAACTTGACATCACCCCTTTTCTATTCTCTTTGCTTATAAGATGCTGGTATGGATTTGAGGGATGAGGGTAAATAAAGAAGACTTATCCTCCTCTGACAACCCGCGGTCAGGGATAGCACTCTTTGAAGTATCGGCTGTTCACTTGTTTGCAAGGACCCAGAATCGTGGAGGGGATGATGTCAAAGGGGGAAATTGATAAGGTTGGAAATAATAGGTTGGAGTTCTACTTAAGTTGTTTTTCATTTTATGTATAATATGTGCGTGTCAGTTGTAAGACGTAGCTTAAGTCTTTCCAGATGTGTCCAGCGTCATGTATGTTGAAATTATACTGCTTGTTACCTTATATGGAAATTTGCTGAAATATGCGATCCTGTAACCAGTCTATAAAAAGCCCCAATAAAGAGCCGACAAGTTCAGTTGATAGTACGGGACCTTTAAGGCTCGGAGTTGATATACAGAAACTTTCTGATTCTGTGTCTTACTTCTTTAATAGAGCTAAATTTGGCAAAGCAATATAAACTAGAAGCAGTTAAGTTGAAAACTGCACTTATCACTGTATAATGCCTTCATCTTGCTATATACATGGTCATCGTCCCACCTCACTGTTGGATAGTGTGGTTGAATCTCTCGGATTTAGCTTACACTGGTATGGAGAAAGTTGTGATCCACCGTCTCTGTGGTCAGACCAAACAGTTAGTTCAGAGACATCTATAAATAGACATGAGAAAAAAATTAATTAAATAGCGAGTAGGACACTCTCTTATTTTACATAAGCACTTTATTCAGACAATCACCAGGGAATTAATGATAAAAGATCTGTTATGCTGTTAGTATGTTAGATTTGTTTGTGCGTCATTACTGGAAATGACTCCATCTCCCTCCCTTAATATGTGGCGTTCTGCAGCCTTCTAATAGTCCCTCCCTATGTTCTCACCCCCACGCACACCTGGTTGTGGTCGGGCAGTAATGTGCCTACACAAAGAAATAATACGTCCTGTTATGACCCTCCAATTACTCTGGCCATGTTCGATGTCAACAACATTAAGGCCCTTTGCCCTACACACAGGATCAAGTCTGTGAACTGAACGTCTGGTGTGTTACAAAGACTTGTTGTTGGAATACAGTACCACAGTTGTTGAGCTGAAGAGCCAAATTTTCCCCCAGGAGAGCACGGTTACGACACTAGATGTGGTTTTAAGACTCGCTTCTGTTGTTTTCACAGTTTTTTTTTTTTTTTTTTCAACTTATTTTAATTTTCAGCATGGCGGTTTCAAATTAGCATCTCATAATTGAATTCCAGACTTTGACAGCTGCTCATTTTAAGAGTTTGAATCAGGTGAGTCTGAGCACAAGCCCCAATGGTGCGAAAATATACCCTTGTAGTTAATCCTTAGCCGTTGTGTATAAAGCTCCTTCAAAGAGGAAATCGTAGTTTCAACCAATAGAGACATTTGAAAGTAAGACTAATATTTAAGTTGCAAAGGGCATTTTAATTTCAAATATAAATTAGAAATGCAGAAAGAGAAATACAGCTTACTAAGATCAGTATGGAAGAACAAATAAATTAGGTAGCGATCTCGCCCATTGTAAACAGCCAAATGCTAGCTTTCTCTAACCTATATGATTGTTTGCAATAAGCAACACCGTGATGTTCCTCTCTTCCAGGAGTTTTATGTCACCTAAAATTCAGATTGATCTTAACCACTTGCCCCCCAGAAGATTTACCCCCCTTCATGAACAGGCTATTTCTTGTGATACGGCACTGCGTTACTTTAACTGACAATTGCGCTGTACCCAAATAAGTTATGTACTTTTTTCCCCACAAATAGAGCTTTCTTTTGGTGGTATTTGATCACCTCTGTGAATTTTATTTGTAGCACCCTGGAGTTTAGGCAGGGCTGCACCTCACAAATTTACTTGCCAGGAGTAGTTATCCTGGTTGATTGATAGACATCTATTGATTTCTCCCTAAGTTTGGCCTTCTTGCACTTCTATCTTCTACCACTAGGTGGCCGGGTACTTGGTGGTACTAGATATGAGAAGGGCAAGGCAGGGTCAGGTTATGGGTATATGGGGTATCTCAGCCAATGGGTAGGGGTTTTCTTGGATTCCTTGGCCTGCTGGGAGAGCCTATATATTTGGGTGGAGTCAGATGATCTATGTTCTGTGCCACCTGGACGGCTGTCTGGGTGGATATGTGTTGTATTGCCTGGGTTGCTAGGCTGGAGATGGGGCCTATCCCGCGCACATCTGGCTGCTGGGCTGTCTGAAGGCCCATCCAGAAGCAAGAGAGCAGCGTAGGGCTGGGACTGTGGCTTGCAGTCCAACCAGAAGTGACGGTTCTGCTGGCTGGAGAACCTTTCGTGGTTGGAGGTTGAGGGGAAGCTGTCGCCAGTAAGGGATTATCCGCCTTATTACCAGGGACCACAGTGAGTAACCGAAGCAAAGTGAACATTCTCACCAACCGGGGTCGGTGAAGAATCAGGAACCTTCACTGGGAATCAAGCCAGGGACCCAGCCAGCAGAGGTGACACTTGCAGAGCAGCCTTGTGTGTCAAGCCAGCGGCCGAGCAGGCCAGTGGGGTGAAGCTTCAGAAGTATCAGGAGTGCCAAGCTTGGGACCTGGGAGAGAAGTGGAGGGTGACGCTTGAGGAAGATATCACCGTGAAGATTGGAGGAGCTTAAGGGATTCAGTGGCAGTGAATAATTGGGTCTAGTGAGAAACCAGGAGCTCAGTGGGCTAAAGAACTATAAGGAGTGATTGTAGTGAAAGAGAAAGGAACTGTTACGTTTGTGTTAGGAACTGTTAAAGACTGTTGCCATTCCTGCACATGTAAATGTGGCGTCTTGCTGGATGCCTTTCCCTGCATGGCTGTCCTGCCATTGAAGTCTCGGAGTCTGCCAATTGATCTTGTAACTACCTAAGGGTGTCCTGGCCCAAACCCTCTCTCCCTCAAAAAAGATTGTTAAAGGAAATAAACTTTCTTTTGCATTCAAGAAGTGTCTGGCGCCCAATAACTTTAATAACCCTGCATCCCCCATGCCTCAAAACCCACTACATACAGAAGGATGTCAGCTATCTCTGGCCCTGGAGATCCTCATTAGACCAAAGGAGGCCTGGGACCTTGCTACATATTTTTTGCGCTATAAACAACAAAAGATCAAAAATTTTGAAAATAAGAATACAGTATTTTTTATGTTCTGATATAAAACATATCAAATAAAAACATTTTAAAAATTTAATTTCTTCATCAATTTAGGCCAATATGTATTCTGCTACATATTTTTGGTAAAAAAATCCCATTAAGCCTATATTGATTGGTTTGCACAAAAGTTATAGCGTCTACAAACTATGGGATATTTTTATTTATTTATTTTTCTGTAATGGAGGCGCTCAGCGACTTCCCAGGTAGCAAGGATAACTTGCCACAAATTTGTGGCAGTGTTGAATTGTAAGTCTGTTAACTTGCTGCACATTTTCACTGGCAAGTTGTACACTTGCAGAGCACTTGAAGCACAAGTTCTAGTTGACACTTTTCCAATTTGTAGTAAAGTTGAAGTGGTGAGTCTACAGAAAGAGCTCTGCAAGTCACAGTGCCCTCCTGTGGTGGGATGACTATTGTACAACATAACTGAACCAGAGCTTGCAGAATATTCGCAAAGAAAGTTGATCTGGAGTCATGCAATGCAGACTTGCTGCAATTGTACAACAAACTTATGAAGCCTGGCAAGTCTAGCAATAGGTTAGAAAGTCATTTTAAGACTTGGAGCACAATTGCTTGCTATCTGGGTTATAGCGAGACTGCGATATTCTGGTGGACAAATCAGACACTAACTGACACTTTTGACATTTTTTTGGGGACCTAATGACACTGGCTGGGAAGGGGTGAAGCATCAGGGACAATCAAAGGGTTAAATGTGTTCCTAGCCAGTGTTTGTGTACTGTGGGGGAGGTGCTTTTACTAAGGGAAGGCATGGATTCGTGTCCCTGCATTGCAGGAACACAGGATCAATGCCTTCCCTACTGACAGAACTGCGATCTACCTATGTAAACATGTGCCTGCGTACTGAACAATCAGCGGGTGCCAGCGGATATCGAGTCTGCGGTACCAGCCTCTGGGCTCCCACTGTGTGTGATCACAACGGGAGTGAGCCGCCGGAAGCGCACAAGTGCACCCCAGACCCGGATGTGTCAGATCATGTACTAAGCATGCCGTGCCACTTTGCCACCATATATCTAAGTTATACAATCGGTAAGTGGTTTAACACCAAAGGCTATAGAGTAAAACCCCTTCACACTGGGACGATTTTCAGGTGCTTTAGCGCTAGAAATAGCCTCTGCTAACCGCCTCAAAACCACCTCCTATTCATTCCAGTGCGTCTTTTCACACCGCGGCGGTGCGCTTGCAGAACGTTCCAAAAGGCCTGCAAGCAGCTTCTTTGGGGCCGGTTGGAAGCGTTGTATTTAGCGCTCCAAAAACACCCTGCCCATTGCAATGAATGGGCAGCACTTTCAAAGCGCCTTAAAAACTCTTTGAAAGCGCCGCAAAATGGGAGTTTTTAACTCTTTTCTGGGTTAAAAGGGCCCCGCTAGTGGCTGAAAATCGGCACAAAAGTGCCACTTAAAAGGAGCGGTGCTTTAGCGCTAATGGTGGGCCCTTCCAGTGTGAAATCAGCCTTAGTAAAAACATTAAACAGCCATTTAACACATGTACCTTGGTAAATGCATAGCACCATGTTTGATATCTCCCCACAATCTGGTTGTCCAGCAATCAGCACTGGGAACTGCTGACCATGAGTGCAGATGGATTAGAACACCTGTTAGGTCCTTATTACTACCTCTGCCCCCATTAGAAAAATTCACCCTCTTTATTTGTCCTGTTTACTGTTATCATCAAAAGTAAAAAGAAAAGAAAATCACAAATTTTGGGTTGTCCCCTGAACAGGAATAGAGGGGAAATCTTCTAATGGGGACACTAGTTACCTGGGGGCCCCCAATGCATTCCCTTAATTTGCAGAGATTTGCTTTCACTTCCCATTTTGGCTATGGGACAGGAAGTGAAGGTAAATCTCCCCAATGAGATCATTATGTCATTCAGTCAGGAAATGTTTCTCAGTCAGGCTTGTAGATAGCATGGGAAACGGGGTACCGTTTCCCATGCTATCTACAAGCCTGACTGAGAAACATTTCCTCCCGGTGCTGTCAAACATGTAGATAGCATGGGGGGGGGGGGGGGGGGGGGGGGCGGGCTGATCGACACCATTAGTTGCATGGTGTCTTTTGTAAATGGGTGTAAAGCTGGCCATACATGGACTGAAATTCAGCCAGCTCAGCAGGGACTGGCCAAATTTGGATCCATGTATGGACAGGTTGATTGTATGCAAGTCAATCTATTGATAAATGTGATTGTAAGATACTAAAGCGCTGACGTGGATACCTTCAGTATGGATACTAGGTAATTAACAAGAGATGACCAAATAATATAGCTGCAATAAATATGTGATTTGATCAGTGAATAGTTTAAGTGATTAATTGCGCTGATATTATCCTCTTATTACTACACCTAAGTGAGTGCTTAAACCAGTGATTGGCTAAATCAATCCTACTAACCAGTAATTTGTCATATATAAACACCTCAAAATAATCTGAAAAATCTTAAAAAATCACTGAAAATAGATACAGTTATCACAATAACTGTATCTATTTTCAGTGATTTTTTAAGATTTTTCAGATTATTTTGAGGTGTTTATATATGACAAATTACTGGTTAGTAGGATTGATTTAGCCAATCACTGGTTTAAGCACTCACTTAGGTGTAGTAATAAGAGGATAATATCAGCGCAATTAATCACTTAAAGTGGGGTTCCACCCAAAAAAACAAAAATACCTGAAAAATTCTAAAAAAAACAAAACAAAAAAACATTTGGATATTTTTTTTTTTTTACTTACCTCTAAATGCCTGTTGCTAGGTGGTCCCTCGTAGTCTGCCTCTTCCTTTGCCTGGGCTGGTGACATCACTTCCCCCTCGGCACAGGAAGGGCTCGGCTCTGCTTCCTCCCTCCTGTCAATCATCTGGGACCCATTACAGGTCCCAGGTGATTGAGCGGCCAATCACGGCGCGCGGCGCCGCTCGCGCATGTGCAGTGGGTGCCAGGCTGTGAAGCCACAGCCCGGCGCCCACAGTTGAAATGCCGGCGCCGACGAGCGGAGGGGGGGGCGAGCGGGGCTTTGATCCCCCGCATCGCTGGACCCAGGGACAGGTATCTATACAAAAATGTTTTGCCTTTTATACCTATTTTAAACTGAATGGGTTGTTTTACAAGGTGATCGTTTAAAATCACTGTAATATACTTAGCAGTAATTCCATTACACTTACATGATAAGACATTCATCAAAATACATTTCTAATATGGTGCTAATCTGACAGTGCTTTCCTGGAAATGAAATGAAAGGCACACTGATTTTCCAAATGAAAGACTGTCCGGTGTGTGTGTGTGTGTGTGTGTATGTGTGGGGGGGCGGTCAGCACAAGTCTTATCAATGGAAGAGAGCAGGCTGAGTTCCCAGCATAGCTAGAGAACTGACCACACTGTGCTCTCCTGCTTAGAGTGGTCAGTTTTTGATAGGAAAGCAGAGGGTCTGGCAGGAACACCAGGCATGTCACATAATGGAAGCAATACAAAGGGAGTAGGATACATTTCCATATAAGTACATGGTACAGCAGGCACATACTGTATCAGGAATATAACATTTTGGGTTTATTATTATTATTTTTATTATACGGAATTTATATAGTGCCAACAGTTTGCGCAGCAATTTACATATTCTTTAAAACCGTTTGTAGCAGGTGACTCACAGTCAAAACTTGCAATACACTAGGAGGACTAAGGTAATTATTCTGTTAATATATTCCCTCCTGTATCCAATTTGTAATCAATATACTTGTTATCAATTGTTCAATCAATAAAAAAATTTTGACAAGGAAAATGATACAATGTACTTTTGTCATACTGTGAAATTAATTTTACTTTCTGCTAACCCTGTCTATTCTTCCTGGGTTTTGTAATATTTCTTTTTCATTTGAGGACTGACCAGGAGTAGATTTCCTTCACATTCAGTCCCAATCAGGCCGTCTATGAGAAGGTGTCTCACTGAGGAAGACGGGGAGTGAGATGGAGACATCCTCATTATGATTAGTCTTGAACCATAGACAGATTCAGAGTACACTTTATAAGAAGGGAATTCTCTTTTCCAGGCAGACTGTCTTGCAAATTCGAATAATCTCTTTTATAGTGAATATATCTGACAGCTGTTGAAAAGTTGTCATTATTACTGACTAGGAATGACATTCACAGTCTACATTGCTATGTGATCCTCACAGGTGATGCACAAGTTGGTCCAGATTAGGCCGTATATGATGATGGCCCTTGATACTGATGGTAGACGGGAACAATGGAAAGTAAAATATAGGCTGGACATTCTGCAGTGGCTGAATCGGTAGCAACTTGTGCAGTAGGTACCTAATAAAAGGACAAGTCCTAATACAGTGGAACCTCGGTTTGCGAGTAACGCGGTTAACGTGCGTTTCTCAAAACGAGCACCGTATTTCTAAAAATCCTAACTCGGTTTGCGAGTGTTGTCTCACAAAACGAGCAGGATTCAGGCCAAAAGCGGTGTGCAGTACCGCTTTTAGCCTGAGGTGGGGGGGCGCCGGAGCCGAACAGCGCCGTTCGTCGGCGTTCGGAAATGCACGGAAAGACCCGAGGACAGTTCGGCTGACCTCGGCAAACCTCGGAAAGGCTCGTGAACAGAGTCTTTCTGAGGTTTGCCGAGGTCAGCCGAAGAGTGCTCGGGCCTTTTCGGCTGTTTCCGAGGCTCTCCGGCGCCACCCGCCTCTGGCCGCATGCGGTATTGCATCCCATTGAAGTCAATGCGGAACAAATTATTTTCGTTTCCATTGACTTCTATGGGGAAACTCGCGAGTACTTTGGATTACGAGCATTCTCCTGGAACCGATTATGCTCGTAATCCGAGGTTCCACTGTATATGTAATTATATCCTAAGACCTAGACTACCATACAAATGATATGAAGCCCTTTGATTAATGTATACGCGTATATGTGTGCAAAAATTGTGAATTAAATAATACTGAAATAGCTGCTGCTAAAACACCAATATGTACTCCCACAAATAGCGCTGTCTAGGTACTTCCCAGGATAACAGCGGTGCTGCTCCTTTAAGACTCCTCAATACTCAATGCGGCCAGATAGATGGAATTCTCAATGTGACAAGCATAAATTAACCACTTCAGCCCCGGAAGATTTGGCTGCTGAATGACCGGGCCATTTTTTGCGATTCGGCACTGCGTCGCTTTAACTGACAATTGCACGGTCCTGCAATTGACGTCCTTTTTTTCTCACAAATAGAGCTTTCTTTTGCTGGTATTTGATCACCTCTGTGGTTTTTATTTTTTGCGTTATAAACAGAAAAAGAGCAACAATTTTGAAAAAAACACAATATTTTGTACTTTTTGCTATAATAAATATCCCCATTTTTTTTTTAAAAAAGCTATTTTTTTCTCAGTTTAGGCCGACATGTATTCTTCTACATATTTTTGGTAAAAAAAATTGCAATAAGCATATATTGATTGGTTTACACAAAAGTTATAGCGTCTACAAAATAGGGGATAGATTTATAGCATTTTTATTATTATTATTTTTTTTTACAAGTAATGGCGGCAATCTGCGATTTTTATCGGGATTGCAACATTATAGCGGACACATCAGACACTTTTGACACATTTTTGGGACCATTGTCATTTATACAGCGATCAGTGCTATAAAAATGCACTGATTACTGTAAAAATGTCACTGGCTGGGAAGGGGTTAACACTAGAGGACGATCAAGGGGTTAACTGTGTTCCCTGTGTGTGTTTCTAACTGTAGGGGGAGGGGACTGACTAGAGGAGATGACGGATCGTGGTTCCCAGCTGTTAGGAACTCACAATCTGTCTCTCCTCACAGAACAGAACAGGGATTTTCTGTGTTTACACACACACGTCTCTGTTCTGCCTCTCGTGCCGGCAATCGCTTGTGGCTAGCGGTCATCGTGACTGTCGGGCACGAGCATCGACACCCCCCGCAGTGCAGCGGGCGCATGCGCACGCCTGCTATCCCGATCCAGCGAGCCAACGTATAGCTATGACGGCTTGCGGGATCGTGACGACTTGCCGCTGCATAATGACGACGGCTGGTCGGCAAGTGGTTAAAGTGTTATTAAACCCCGGACCCTGCATTCACTATATCTGTTCTCCCGCAGTACACAGAATATGGAAATGCAACTATTTTAGTAACTATAAGCTGCTAAATACCTTTTCTCATCAGCAGTATATAGCAGTCTTATGAATTCTATCAGTGTCTGGTTAAAGCTTGTAGGAGGATTTTTCATTCTCCTCTGATTGTCCTATAAGGCTGCAGGACTCCCGACCCTCTGACCGGACAGTGCTGATTTGCCCTGTGCTGATCACATGCACCCTCCCAAAAAAAAAAAAAAAAAAATTCTAGCAATAAACACCAAACTGAGCATGTGCAGAGTACCCCCAAGGCTCTGTTCTGTGAAGAGATGTATTGGGGACTTTAGAAGAAGGGGAGGATCAGAGAAGACAGGATCAAACAGCCTTTTTACACAATGCAGAGGATTAACCCCTTAGGTTCCACAGTGAGTATAACAAGCATGCTTTACTGCATATACAGACTGATCTTACTGTTGTGGGTTTAGTAACACTTTAAGGGCTCTCATAATATAGTAAAACTTGAACCATCGATCTACCGGTGACTGGAACGTAACGCATAGGATGTGAACAGAGACAGCACGGACAGGAAGTGACGTGTGAGGAAGTCCGGTATCTGGTTATGGAATGGTTTTAAAGGCGTTTTTTGACATGTTAAATGTGAGTGTATTACGTTTAATAAATTAAATGGTTTTACACTACACTATAAGAGTCCTTCATTTAGGCTTGTCACATTGAGAATACCATCTATCTGGCCGCATGGAGTATTGAAGAGTCTTAAAGAAGCAGTACCCCTGGATCAGCATATAAAAGTATTATTCTCTGGTAGTCTATAGTCAAAGTTTCACTGGTTATGGTTCACATACTTTTTCAAATCCGTTTCCTTTCTATTTTTGTTTTATTATTTTTACTATTTTTTTATTTTCATATTTATTTCTATTTTACTCTAATTTTATTTTCACGTATATTATCAATCCAACCAGACAGTAAACTATAAGAGCCCTTCATTTAGGCTTGTCACATTGAGAATACCATCTATCTGGCCGCATGGAGTATTGAAGAGTCTTAAAGAAGCAGTACCCCTGTTATACCTGGGAAGTACCTATCATTGTTCTAAAGGGAGACCCCAGTGGATGATGGTGGAAGTAGTCCCAACTGGAGGGCTTAGACATCTGGGCATCTGATAATATAAGCTGTATACCCCCAAAGTGGAGATTGGAGTTCTGGTAACCTGGAGGGAGCATGTGGTGTTCTTCTTTTTTATTATTGAATTCACATAATGTGAGATACACTAATGGAAGCACTTTAAGTAAAGATATTTATGGAAGATTTTGGTGTATATTTTGGTGTATATGGACTCATTTATTAAAGATTATATATGAGTGGTGTATTTATTTTTCACAAATTAATTCATTATTTTGTGGAATTTTCGCATTTATTTATTGTATACGCAACGCTACACCACATTATTTATAATAAAGTCCTAATACAGCACAGAACCAGATCAAATGTCCATCCTTATGGGTTGAGACAAAGAGCATCTTCTGCTGATAGGTGACTGAGAAAACTTAGCGTCCCTGAAGGCATTATCATGGTGCTGTCAGGGCAGCACTGTTTGATGGCATCAGAGGCAGCCTGTGACCCTGGTCCTTGTCAAGGTTTTAAAGAGCTGTCAAAAGTGCATATAATATCTGTGGGACCATACAGATGTATAAGGGGCTTCTAAATCTCAAGGAATTATTTATACAAGATGTGGGTTGGGTGGGTGCTTAGCTGCCTTCCTATCGTCACAAAGACCTTGACACTGTTCACTTCTAGGGCAGTTGAGAAGCAGAAGGCATTTTTCATGATACCCTAACTATGCTCCTGATTTGTGAAATCTAAGGTTTGTTGAGTTGGATGGATGGGTGGTAATATGCCCTTGTGTGGTCACACACAACTGGACACTGCTCACGTTTAGGGCAGTTGAGAAGCAGGATGCATTCTTCATGATACCCTAACTATGCTCCTGGTTTGTAATAACCAAGTGGTGTTGGGTAGCAAGCTCAACCTTAATTCCCTGCCT
Source organism: Aquarana catesbeiana (assembly GCF_042186555.1). Lineage (NCBI taxonomy): Eukaryota > Metazoa > Chordata > Amphibia > Anura > Ranidae > Aquarana > Aquarana catesbeiana. The sequence continues at coordinate 30,115,090 of NC_133326.1, forward strand.
GATTGATGCTGTGCTAAGTAGAATTCTTCCTCCATTTCCCCCCAAAGCCAGAGCCATTTAAACTTCAAAGGGAAAAGAGTGCCTGCTTTCTGACCCAGTTGCATAATATAAGCTATTTGAGAGTTTATAGGATCTCATAGGTTCTATCTATCTATCTATCTATCTATCTATCTATCTATCTATCTATCTATCTATCTATCTATCTATCGCAATATATGCATTTGGGCAGTATTTGAATAGTGGCGCCTTAATGACTATGTCAACCAATGACCTGTGTGCATGCAAGGGCCACCATATTCAAAGCAGAGATACAACTGTTAACTGAAGTCATCCCAACTATAACCAATGGGAAGGGTCGTCTCTGAGGAACAGCAGGGCAAAGGGGGTTGCGTGTCCCCTCAGGGACAGTATAGTGTTGGCCTCTTGTGTTTGGGTCCTTTGATTGCAGGCCAAAGAGTTCTGCCCAAAGTGAAAAAAATATTTTTGTATGCTGTTTGCATACTTCACCTATATACCTCTTCATAAGCAAAAAACAGAAAAAAGAAAAAAAAAAGACTTTTAAGGTTGCCACTATAAACCCTGATTAGGAAAGAAAGGGTTTCACCTAAAAATATTTAATTTATTAGAATTACATATAAAACACATGACTAAAGAAATACATAAACATGTCTGTATAAACTACTGTCCCGCATAAAAAAAATGGAACAGGGAACTGAAAAAAACCCCACATGGCTGGCCCTGTAATGATGACACTGTGTTCCAAGACGATTCCTTCTGGCTGGGGGCCAAACAGATGGAGTCACAAATAGCAGCACCAATGGATCACTACGCGTTTCGCCGATAGCTTCTTCAGGGAGACCTATTGGTGCTAAGGGTACATTATAATTAAAATTGGGTTCATGTACTTACTGTATATAATCATAAATATTTATTATAATAATACATAATACATTGTCAGAAATCGTTAATCAGGTAATAGATACAATACATTCTAGTAATTTATATATAGTCTAGAAATGACAGTATGCGTGGCATTGCAAAACAAGAAAAGATATAAAAACAAACAAAACACAAAATTCGAAAAACAAAACCAAAAACAGAAAAAAAAAATACAGAGAAAAATACATATATGTAACTAAAATAATAGATGAAACATATATAAAATGCTGGTGACCATAAAAAAGGTATCCAAAAAAGGGTTATGTATGCGGGATTCGATCCATGCACCATCTCAGAAAGATAAAGAGATACACAGAAAAAATATTAAATAAATGAAAAAAAAAAAGAATTAGCAAGAAAAGCGGCTCCAATAGGTATATTGACAGCCTGTATTGAGGGGCCTGTTCTGTTACACCTCTTCATAACCTATGGAACATATCAGTTTAAATATCATAATTTGTTCTGTTTTTACTGGTAAATTGTTCTAAGAACAAGTTGTAAGCTTCTATTTGCCTTCTGGAGCCTGTCTGTTATTATATTACAACAATACTTGAATCCGCTGCATTGCTAAGAGGCCTTGTAAGGTCAGTCTTAATGAATTTGTAGCCTCATGTTAGCTAAGTAAACAACTTATACACATATGGCTCTTGGGTCTCAAAATAGTACTAGAGTTAGCGACAATGCCAATAAATAAATATGTGTTATTATTCCATCGCACTTGACAAAGCTAGGTCACATACACTAATCTGAGCTGGTGTTATATGCCAGGTATGCTTCTTATTCCCAATGCATCCCTGGGGTGCTGATGAAAATGGTAGAGTTGAGTGATGAGCCCCATGGTGTGTAAATGAGATGAAATAAATATTGATCACTCATAAATTCAAAAAGCAAACCCCAGCATGTGCGCAACTGGAGACAAATGTGTTCTCCTAAAATTTACTGTAAATACACAAATACACTAAGCTGTCTCTAGGCCACCAAGTAGAGAGATTCATGGAAGAGGAAACAAACCAACACATCCAAACTAGAGTGGGAAATTCTGGGCCTTTTGGCTCATCAACAATTTGAAAGTGATATCATGCCAATATATACTGTAGAAATATTTCATTCTACTACTACTATTACATTCTACTAGTAGCTGAAATAATTAAAATTCTCAAACTGGTCATTGCTGTGCTGTGTAGTAGAAAATGCAATAAACATACTATTATACTATGTTTTTAATGTGTCAAAAATAGGCAGAATTGTATCCACTTGCCGCCCCTCCAACAGTACATTTACTGTGGGCTGGCAGCGCGGGCAGGCGAATGCGTGTGGCTCATGCTAACCCATGCTGGCACTGGCTACAGCGGGATTTGGTCAGCAGGTCCCAGTCAATGATTTATGGCTGAGACCTGCTGATCAGCTGTGGCCAATCACAGAACAGAGTCCTTTGTTTACAAGCACACAGGGTTCTGTACACAGATTAGGGGATAAGATTAGTGGATTAGCGGATAAGCATCTTGTATTATATGTGTTTGTAAAACAGAGGAGAGTAAACACAACTAATATAAAACATCAGCTTAAAAATATAAAAACACAAATAAATAGTTAAATGATTTTTTTTTTTTTACATAAATATTCTTTTTTATAATAACATTAACCACTTTAATACTGGCCACTTTCACCCCCTTCCTGCCTAGGCCATTTTTTTGCTTTCAGCGCTGTTTGCAATTTGAATGACAATTGCACAGTCATACAGCACTGTACCCAAATACATTTTTAATCATTTTCTTCACACAAATAGAGCTTTCTTTTGGTGGTATTTAATCACTACTGTTTTTTTTTATTTTTTACAAGAAAAATTCTGAAAAAATAAAAAAGTTTTTCTTAGTTTCTGTCAGTAAATTTTGGAAATAAGTAATTTTTCTCCTTCACTGATGTGCGCTGATGAGGTGGCACTGATGGGCACTTATAGGCTGCACTGATGGACACTGATGAGGTGGCACTGATTAGAAGACACTGATGAGGAGGCACTATTATGCTGCACTGATAGGCACTGATAATTGAACTGATATGCAGCACTGATGAGCACTGATAGGAGGCACTGATGGGCACTGATAGGCAGCATGGACAGGCAGCACTAATGGGCACTAATGGGCAGCACTGATGGGCATTGATGGGCAGCACTGATGAGCAGAAACTGGTGGGCACTAAAAGACAGCACTGACTGGCACCAGTAATTGGCATTGATTTGTGTCACTGATGGGCACTGATTTGTGTCAGATGGGCACTCATGGGCACTGATTGGTGGAACTCATGGGCGTTGATTAGTGGCACTCATGGGCACTGAATGGCACTTCTGGAGCTTTACTGTAATCAGGGCACTGATGATCAGTGCCCTGATTACCTGCCCTGTTCTCCCCTGCGAGGAGATGCCGCTGATCATCACTCCTCGCCACACACTCTGTCAGTGGGAGGCGAGGAGGGCTGATTACCGGCACTTCCGTATTTACATGTGACCGGCTGTGATTTGACACAGCCGATCGCATGGTTAGAGAGCCACATCAGCAGCTCTTTACAGAGATCAGAGTCGCGCCGTGTCCTATCAACATGGCACGGCACGGGCATGGCCGTTCTGGTGCATGATCATATGACGTCCACGCAGAACAAGAGCTGCACTGTACCTCCGTCATCTGATGGTGGGCATGCGGCAAGTGGTTAAAGGGGTTGTAAACCCTCTTTTTTTTTTAAATAAAAATAACAAACATGCCTATATTTACCCGCTCTGTGCAAATGTTTTGCACAGAGCAGCCCCGATCCTTTTCTTCTGGGGTGCCCGCCAACACTCCAGGCCCCTCCTCTTCATCAGGTGCCCTCACAGAAAGCCGCTTTCCATGGGGGCATCCGTGCGGGCTCGCTCCAGAGTCCTGCTGCTGTGTCCATTGACACTCACCACCGTCACCTGCCACCGGATGCAGCGTATCACTTGTCACTGTCACCTGCCACCAGATGCAGCGTATCACTTGTCATTGTTGCCTGCCGCCAGATGCAGCGTATCACTTGTCATTGTTGCCTGCCGCCAGATGCAGCGTATCACTTGTCATTGTTGCCTGCCGCCAGATGCAGCTTCCCACTGAAGCCTGCCAGCACAAACACCAGATGTAGCTTGTTACTTTAGGGCCAATTTGTAAGTGCACTGCAGTGAAAACACTTACATGTATTGTCTTGCAGCCTCTCCCCAGCAGTACGGCTCTGGGCATCCAGCATTCAAGAGTGGGCAAACCGGAACATGTGCAGTAGCTATAGCTGTCGGAAGGCAGAACAGCTGTGATGCGAGGTGGGGAGAGATGATGTCATCTCTCTGCTCACCCGCCGCACCTCTTTCAGTGCAGCCGTCGCAGCCAGGCTGCAAACAGGGCATGGGCCTGGTCCCGGTCCGCAGCCTGGGGTTGGGGACCCCTACCCTACATCACTTCAGGTCCTGTGGAACACACGCCGGCTCTGGTGGATGCAGGCAGCGGTGCAAGGTTCTGAGACACAGTGAGCTGTTTGGGTTGGTGCCTTTCCTAAGGCACTTCTGCATTTGAGTGAAGAAATATATGTTTTTTAATATATTATTTTCAATAAACCTATTACACTATATACACTTTCTAATCTTTGGGGCTCTCCTATTTTATATATCCATCTTATGAGAATGGCTGATGAGTATTAGAAGAAGACCGGATGATGGCTTCCTGATACCCTGGATTTGAGTTATAAGGGCTTGTTGGCTGTTGGTTGGCCTTCTTGTTCTGGGGAGTGCAGTGTTTGTTGGCACATGGTGGAGCACTTTTTGGGGTGTTGAAGAACAAATAGTCACCTGTATTTCTCTCAACTTCTTAGGGAAACGGTGATTTGGTATATTTATACGAATGCATACGTAAGTCGCGCGCGCATATGTAAACTATATTCGAACCACACATGTAAGGTATCGCCGTGAACGTTACAGCGAGAGCAATAAATCTAGTGCTAGACCTCCTCTGTAACTAAACAGGTAACCTGTAAAGGCGTTAAAACCACCACTTTTAGGGATTTTTAAGTTGCGTAGCTTGTCGTCATTTCACGAGTGTGTGCAATTTTGAAGCATGATATGTTAGATATCTATTTACTCGGCATAACATCATCTTTCACATTATACAAAACAATTGGGGTAACTATTGTTTTTTTTTTTTTTTTATTCAATAAAGTGTTTTTTTTCCCCAAAAAATTGCGTTTGCAAAACCGCTGCGCAAATACCGTGTGACATACAAAATGGCAATGATCGTCATTTTTTTCCCTAGGGCCTCTGCTAAAATAAAAATATATAATGCTTCTAGCAAAAAGTACTGATTTCAACTTTTAAACAAAAAGTGCCAGAAAAAGCCTGGTCGAAATATATGGTGGATATACAGTATATATATATATATATATATATATATATATATATATATATATATATATATATATATATATATATATATATATATATATATATTCATTCATTTGTTGGCGCCCTCTGTTTTTTCTTTTTCTTGAATTTGACACATCTCTTTTATATTGATCCTGATTGAAATAGGTATTGTTCGTATTATTGTCTTGATTTAGACACACAGATGGGCAGTTATCTGTGACTCTATTGTATCCTGTACCATGTCAGTGCTTGTATTACTGATATAGGTTCATTTGTTACACACCTACATACTGGTCCACCCTCTGGTAATGTGATGCTTCTTACAGTAGGCCTATTGTTGGGTGGCAAGCTTTTTTTTTTTGTTTGTGTATCCCAACGGCGTTGTTTTATGTTTGCATAAAAAATACTTTGTAATTATGATCTCATGCCATGTTAATAAAATAATAAATAAAAGGAAACACAATCTTTTGTAGGTAAAAACACATAAATGATTGTAATTCACCTGAATGTCAACATAAAGTATATTTGAATTTATAATATATATTTAAAGGATTTATGTAAGAAAGAGTTAAATCCATGCACACTTACAAATAAATCCATTAGTCTTTTTTTCCACCGTTTTAGGCTTTAAGATGTTCATTGTACAATTTCAGATATTCTTCTTTGTGTGTACCATTATTATTTGAATTCATCTGGAAAGAAAGCCTCCTCTTCCCCAGGTTTGGATTATTCAGCCTTATGAAGCTATTTCACAGCTCAGTAAGTTGAAATCCTCTCTGAAATAGTCGAATGAGTAAAACGTTTGAAGTCTTTCCTGTACTCAACTGAACCTACCATGATTTCTGCCGGGTCCATTGTGTGAATCAGGATGGAGTTCCACTTTTGTTTTAAATGTCAAATGAAAAGAGCTTCCGCTTTGCAATATTTTATATTGATGATGGTATAGGCACAGCAGGCAATCAGAGTAGTTAGAGCTTGAAAGGCAAGGGAACCTCAATTTGAATAGGAAGAGGAAAATCAGAATAAAGCTGTCTGCTTTCACATACAAGGTATGAAGTGTAGTCATATGAGATGAATTGCTCTAAATTTTAGGCAAAAACTGTATTTACTAAAATGTGACATGAGCTAATGTAAACTTATGATAAACATCCATTCGTATGAATATATCTAATTCTTCAAATTCTCTGCACATGCGTAAATGCTTAAAGTGGAAGGCAAGTCAAAACCTAACTAAGCTTAAATCTACTTCCACACCCATTCTAAGCCTATTCTATCTATCCTGCAAAAGGAAAGATGTCTATACCTACCTATTCTAAAGTCACTCTGGTACAGAGAGATTGCTGACAACAGCTGCAGAGCCTGGGCGATGATGTCACTCATAGGCTTACTATGGGTCATCCATTGTCAGCTGTCCCTCCTCTACACTGAAGCTGGCACTGGGACCCGATCATGTGACCATACCGGAGCGACTTCAGAATAGTTAGGTAAAGGCGTCTTTCCATTTTTTATATATCTTTCCTTTTATAGAGTACATAGAATAGGCTTAGAATGGGGGTGGGAGTACATACCCTGTTTCCCCGAAAATAAGACCTAGCGTGATTGTCGGTGATGGCTGTAATATAAGCCCTACCCCCAAATAAGCCCTAGTTAAAGTCCTTGTAGGTCTTATTTTCAGGGTAGGGCTTATTTTCGGGGAAACAGGGTAGTTACATGGACATATACATAGTTACATAGTAGGTGAGGTTGGAAAAAGACACAAATCCATCAAGTCCAACCTATGTGTGTGATTATATGTCAGTATTACTTTGTATATCCCTGTATCCTGTATAGTTTTTGAAACTATCGATGCTCCCCACTGAGACCACCGCCTGTGGAAGGGCATTCCACATCCTTCCCTCTCTTACATTAAAGAACCCTCTATGCAGTTTAAGGTTAAACCTTTCTTTCTTTTAGTTTTAAGGAATGGCCACGTGCCTTATTAAACTTCCTTCCGCGGAAAAGTTTTACCCCTAATTTGGGGTCACCACTAGGGATGAGCCCGATGTTTGAGTCGAACGTAAGAGGCGGATCTTTTTTATTTATTTTTCAGTCCGTCGGCGGAGCCATAGAAGAAGATGAATGGACTTCGTGGGACAATTTTATTTTTTTATTTTTTAATAAAGGACTTGTCCCAAGGTGTGTCTTGTTTTTTTAAAACATTTTGACACTTTTTTGTGAAATGGTAAGGGTACAACCTACCCGTTACCATTTCAAACAGGGGGGGAACTGGGGGTACCCTTGTTAAAGGGGGCTCCCAGATTCCGATGAGCCCCCCACCCGCAGACCCCCACAACCACCGGGCAAGGGCTGTGGGGGTGAGGCCCATGTCCCCATCAACATGGGGACAAGGTGCTTTGGGGGGCTACCCCAAAGCTCCCTCCCCATGTTGAGGGCATGTGGCCTGGTACGGTTCAGGAGGGGGGGCGCTCTGTTGTCCCCCTCTCTTTTCCTGTGGCCTGCCAGGTTGCGTGCTCGGATAAGGGTCTGGTATGGATTTTTGGGGGGACCCTCACACCATTTTTTAAAAAATGCTGGCCCGTGGTTCCCCTTAAAATCAGGTCTGGTATGGATTTTGAGGGGGGCCCTACGCCGTTTTTTAAAAAAAAATTAGAGCAGGGTTGCCCTTAATATCCATACCAGACCTGAAGAGCCTGGTATGGAATTTGGGGGGACCCCCACGCAATTTTTTTAAAATTTTGGTTTGGGGTTCCCCTTAATATTCATCCCAGACCCAAAGGGCCTGGTTATGGATTGGGGGGGATCCCGTGCTGTTTTTTTCAATGACTTTTATCTGTATTGCCAGGACCCGACAATTCTATATAGCCCTGAGTAGTTTTAAATGACTTTTTTTCCTTTAGAAACGTCATTTTGTGCAGGGACTGTTCTAAACACGGGAAAAATGCGCCATTTACAGGCATACTATAGACACCCCCAGGTACAAAATTTCACTTTTATTGTTTCACTTTAAGCATTATTAAAATCACTGCTCCAGAAAAAACAGCAGTTTTTAACTCTTTTTTTTGCATTGATACATGTCCACTGGGGCAGGACCCAGGTCCCCAAACACTTTTTATGACAATAACTTGCATATTAACCCTTAAAATTAGCACTTTTGATTTTTCATGTTCGTGTCCCACAGACTTTAACGGTGTTCGCATGTTCAAACAAATTTTTTGCCTGTTTGCATGTTCTGCTGCGAACCGGGGGGTGTTCGGCTCATCCCTAGTCACCACTATGGTATTTTTCATATCCTCTCTCAAGCGTCTCTTCTCCAGAGAGGATAAGTAAGTTCAGTGCTTGTAACCTTTCTTCATAACTAATATCCTCCAGTCTCCTTATAAGCTTTGTTGCCCTTCTCTGTACCCACTCCATTTCCAGTACATCCTTCCTGAGGACTGGTGCCCAGAACTGGACAGCATACTCCAGGTGAGGCCGGACCAGATATCGTTCGCAAATACAGATATTGAAGTGATTGGTCCCAGCACAGAACCCTGTGGGACCCCACTTTCCACCCCTAACCATTCTGAGTACTCCCGATTTATCACCACCCTCTGAACTCGCCCTTGTAGCCAGTTTTCAATCCACATACTCACCTTATGGTCCATGCCAATGGACCTTATTTTGTACAGTAAACATTTATGGGGAAATGTGTCAAATGCTTTTGCAAAATCCAGATACACCACGTCTATGGGCCTTCCTTTATCTAGATGGCAGCTCACTTCCTCATAGAAGGTTAATAGATTGGTTTGGCAAGAATGATTCTTCATGAATCCATGCTGATTAATGCTAATGATACCATTTTCATTACTAAAATGTTGTATATAGTCCTTTATCATCCCCTCCAAGAGCTTGCATACTATTGATGTTAGGCTAACATTGGTGCTACATTGGCTTTTCCCCAATCAGTTAGTACCATTCCAATCACGAAACTGTCAGTAAAAATTAGGAACAATGGTCTGACAATTACTTGACTGAGTTCCCTAATTACCCTCGGGTGCAAGCCATCTGGTCCCAGTGACTTATTAATGTTAAGTTTTCCAAGTCTATTTCTAATTCTGCCCTCTGTTAGCCATGAGGGTGCTTCCTGATATGTATCATGAGAATAAACACTGCAGTTTTGGTTACTGAAGTCCCCCGATTCCCTGAGGAGAAGAATAAATTCAATACCTTCGTCATCTCTCCATCCTTAGTAACCAGATTCCCTTCATCATTCTTTATGGTGCCAATATGGTCTGTCCTCCCTCTTTTACTGTTTATATACTTAAATCATTTCTTGGGAGTAGATTTAAGCTTTTACTTGCCTTTCACTTTAAAGAGAGAATGTAGAGGAATGAAGTGTAATTTGGACAGCAGCACACAAAACTTCAATTAGTACTGTCTATGACAGCTTTTCTCAACCTCTTAATCCCAGAGGAACCCTTGAAAAACATTTCAGGTATCAGGGTACCCTTACAAAAACCAATTCATTGGTGGTCAGTGTGAAAATGCCCCTAAACTGGTGGCTGGTGGGAAGAATGAGCCCACCTATGGTGATGGCCAGAGTGCTACCTTTACAGACAGCTACAAAATATCATTGGTGTCATGCAATTGGCTCTGCCAAGTAGCATTGACCCCACACCTGTGGAGGCACCATCAAATGAGAGTGTAATCAAACATAACTCAAGGAACCCTTAATAACCCCGGTTGAGAATTTCTCAACCTCTTTCAGGTTTTAGGGCACCCTTCCAAAAACCAATTTGTCAGTGGTCAGTGTGAAAATGCCCCTTACATTGGTGGCTAGTGGGAAGAATGAGCCCCCCCTATGGTGGTGGTCAGAATGCCATCCTTACAGACAGTTAAAAAGATCATTGGTGTCATGCAACTGGCTCTGCCAAGTGGCATTGACCTCTGACCTGTGGGGACGTCATCAAATGGGAGTTTAACAAGACACAATAAGGAAGCCTTAGTAACCTCTGAAGGAATCCTAGGGTTCCACGGAAACCCTGGTTGAGAATGGATGGTCTATAAACAAAATACATTTTAGATCCTCTATCAAGAGTATCACACTTCTGCCTTCTTACACACTCCCAAACCCAATATATCAAACCGTTGCTGGAGGTGTCACAAACAAACGGGGAAACTTGATCACATATTTTAGACTTGTCCAAACATTCAACAATTTTGGTAACAAGTGGAATCTCTCATCTACACCCTCCTACAGATCAAAATTCCATCAGACCCATCCATGTACTTGCTGGGTCTTCCCCCACAGGCAGTAACTAAGGATGCCAATAGGTTACTCCTTGTACTTACTGCAGCCATATTCCTCATTGCTTCACATTGGAGATGGACACAGGGACCGACAACACCCAATTTATCCCCTTGCATTTGAGAAGTCAAACTGATGGAGGCCCTTAAAGTGAGAATGAATAATACCCTCAAGACTTTTGAACAGGTCTGGATCTGCCTTGATGCCACTTTGTAGATTATATAGGGAGATCTTTTCTTGCAGTCGAACCTGGAAGTTGGGCAACTGATTCTTTCAGTCTCTACAAGTTGTTATGGGGTGGCAGAGAGGACATGGCAACTGTTGAAAAAAAAATGTCATATTTGTTCTAAAAATCAGTTTTCCTCTGGTAGTCAGGCCCGGATTTACTCCCTTTGCCGCCCCAAGGCCGGGTCCTTCAATGCCGCCCCCCCCACACACATACACACACACACCACGTCCTTTATCGATGACTTCTACAATAGATCAATTAAAAACATATCTCCATACACGAGAACACTGAAAATAACTGGCTTTAATTGTACAGACTAAAAATACTTCAGGGTAAGCGCGCGAGGGGTAAGGATTTTTCGCAGGCAAATTTTCAAGGCAATGGCTGGTGTTAGTGCTTCAATCATCCCCAGCACCATGGTTGTTATGGTGTCAGGATGATTGAAACGCATTATTTCTATCATTACATTGTAATATAAACTGAAATAGTTCAACTCACCATAATGCAGAATCATTGGGAGCCCTGAGCGTGTCACTTGCCACCATCTCTTGTCACTTGCCACTATGCCTGCCACCAGATGGGGATGTCACTTGCCACGCTGCCTGCCACCAGATGGGGATGTCACTTGCCATGCTGCCTGCCACCAGATGGGGATGTCACTTGCCACCATGCCTGCCACCAGATGGGGATGTCACTTGCCACGCTGCCTGCCACCAGATGGGGATGTCACTTGCCACGCTGCCTGCCACCAGATGGGGATGTCACTTGCCACACTGCCTGCCACCAGATGGGGATGTCACTTGCCACCATGCCTGCCACCAGATGGGGATGTCACTTGCCACCATGCCTGCCACCAGATGGGGATGTCACTTGCCACGCTGCCTGCCACCAGATGGGGATGTCACTTGCCACGCTGCCTGCCACCAGATGGGGATGTCACTTGCCACGCTGCCTGCCACCAGATGGGGATGTCACTTGCCACTATGCCTGCCACCAGATGGGAATGTCACTTGCCACGCTGCCTGCCACCAGATGGGGATGTCACTTGCCACGCTGCCTGCCACCAGATGGCGATGTCACTTGCCACCATGCCTGCCACCAGATGGGAATGTCACTTGCCACCATGCCTGCCACCAGATGGGGATGTCACTTGCTACGCTGCCTGCCACCAGATGGGGATGTCACTTGCTACGCTGCCTGCCACCAGATGGGGATGTCACTTGCCACGCTGCCTGCCACCAGATGGGGATGTCACTTGCTACGCTGCCTGCCACCAGATGGGGATGTCACTTGCCACTATGACTGCCACCAGATGGGAATGTCACTTGCCACGCTGCCTGCCACCAGATGGGGATGTCACTTGCCACGCTGCCTGCCACCAGATGGGGATGTCACTTGCCACCATGCCTGCCACCAGATGGGAATGTCACTTGCCACCATGCCTGCCACCAGATGGGGATGTCACTTGCTACGCTGCCTGCCACCAGATGGGGATGTCACTTGCTACGCTGCCTGCCACCAGATAGGGATGTAACTTGCTACGCTGCCTGCCACCAGATGGGGATGTCACTTGCCACCATGCCTGCCACCAGATGGGGATGTCACTTGCCACGCTGCCTGCCACCAGATGGGGATGTCACTTGCCACCATGCCTGCCACCAGATGGGAATGTCACTTGCCACCATGCCTGCCACGAGATGGGGATGTCACTTGCCACCATGCCTGCCACCAGATGGGGATGTCACTTGCCACCATGCCTGCCACCAGATGGGGATGTCACTTGCCACCAGATTGGGATGTCCCTTGCCATGCTGCCTGCCATCAAAAGGAGGAGGGCGGAACAGCGGTGCGGGCAATGAGAGATGTCATCTCTCTCCCCCGCCGCCGCACAGCTGACATTACTAGCTACTCTCGATGTTTTCAAAAATGGCGCCGGGCGGCGCAATCACGCTACTGCGCATGCGCTGCCCGGCCGAGCGCTTACGAGCTTTCCCGAGCCCGGCCGGTGTCTTGCCGAGAATGTTCCCTCGGCGGATAAGTTCCCCCCCTGTCGCAGTACATACTACTCTCAGCCGCCGGAGATAGCCGAAGCTCAAATGCTTCAATCAGCTGTACACGGCGCCTGCGCTCTGGGTCCAGGTTCCTTCCCCACCATCCAAGTGGACCTAGAGGGGGAATCTAAAGGTGCCGAGCGCAGCGAGGCCGTGCCCGAAGCGTGGCGAGCGAAGCGAGCCCGCGAGGGGCCCTCTTACAGGCGCCGTGTACAGCTGATTTTCAGCTGTTCTGCTTCGGCTATTTCCGCCGATACCTACTGCGCAGGCGCAGTAGAGGGGGGAACTTATACGCCGAGCGGAACTTTCTCGGCAGAGCTTCGGAACGGCGCATGCGCAGTTGCATGGTCGGCTCACGGCCATCTTTTCTATGGGCACTGGTGCCCATAATAGCTTTAATGGGCAGCATAAAAGGGGGGGCGGCCGCGAAGTCGCTGCAGGAGCGGCGCCGCCCCTACACCACTGCCGCCCCGAGGCCTGGCCTCGGTGGCCTTGTGGTAAATCCGGCCCTGCTGGTAGTGAAAGTTTGCTTTGGTCACTGAGGTTTAGAAGAGCAGGTGTCCTTTCTTTGCACAGATTCAGCAACCAGTACTTGTTTAGTTTTGGCTGACCAGAAGGCAGAGGCTCCACTCTTTTAGGACACGGCACAGGCTCAGCAAAGCAGCAGAATCCAAAGGGGAAGCTCAGTCTCTGCATACGTGACCCATTTAGATTGCCTGGCTTCAACTTGTAGGTGCTCATTTACAGTGGGCATCAACCCCAAGGAGTATCTTTAGGAGCCCTAAAATGTGCTCTTGCAACTCTCTACCTCTGAACAGCCAACAGGTTGTAAATAGAGGTGCAATATATACTGCACACCTGCCATTTCACTGTAGACTAACTGCAATTAAAATATGCAGCCCCTGTAATTTCGAAACATGTACATAGTCATAAAACACAAACAGAAAGACAAGTTTGCGTGGAAACAATATAAATATATGTTTTTGAATTGTGAGACCACCCAGATGAAACCCACATAAACACAAGAGGAGCATACAAAATTTAAGAAGTTACCTGCACAGAACTGCACATCACAATGGCTCATACTTAAAGCGTTTACTACCCTAAAAAGAATAAAATAATGTATCCTGTTCCCTTAAAACATGAAGAGCTTGTGCTGTGTAATTTGGCCCCCTGTATCACCTAAAAAAACCTGGCTGATGCTGCCTGGTTCTGTCCTCCCCCCTGTAAACTGACCTCAGTTTATGTATCATGGCTGCTGATCCCTGACACTGTGGTCAGTTTACGTGCCTCCGTCAACTGCAGCTCTCCTCTCTGCTCTCCCCCATCCTCTCCCTGGCCATCAGCTCCTTCCACTCCCCAGCCCTCCCCTCCTGCTGCTATCATAACTATAGTATAAGCATGCCATCCCCTCTGTTATATAACAATATGTGTCCCAGTGTCTGAACTGTATAAAAAAAGATGCCGATTTCTACCTTATATCAGAGCGTCTCTTGGTGCTTACATGACTGCTCAGATCTCTCTCCTTTCTCCTTCTCTCCTGATGTCAGCGTTCTCAGCTTCTCAGCTCCTCCCTCTATAGCTGTCAGCCTGGCAGAGGAAAAAGGTGAGGAGTCACGTGAGCACCGCCAGACGCTCTAATATAGGTAGAAATCGGCATCTTTATATAGCACAGACACTGGGACACATAATGGTTTTTAATTGAGGGGATTGTATGTTTTTTCTATAGTGGCCTAAAGCCGCGTACACACAAGCGGACTTTTCAGCATCAAAGGTCCGACGGACTTTCAAACGACCAGACTTGCCCACACACGAATGGACTAAAGTTCGTTCAAAAGTCCGTTGGACTGAACATGATGACGTATGAAGGGACTAGAATAAGGAAGTTCATAGCCAGTAGCCAATAGCTGCCCTAGCGTCCTTTTTTGTCCGTCGGACTAGCATACAGACGAGCTGATTTTTCGACCGGAATCGAGTCTGTTGAAAAGATTTTCAACATGTTCCAAATCTAAAGTCCGTCTGATTTTCGACAGAAAAAGTCCGCTGAAGGTCCAATGAAGCCCACACACGGTCGGATTGTCCGACGGATTCGTTCCGTCGGACCAGTCCAGTCGAAAAGTCCGCCAGTGTGTACCCGGCTTAACACTTTAAGCTGGCCATACACTGTGCAAATTTCATCCAGTCCTTGATGTACTGTCCAAAATTCACTTTGTTGGTTGCCCTCCCAGCCCCCCCATCCAACATCCTTTGTTTTAAAAATAAAAGGAACTGGTGGGGAAATTGTCAGCTGAACAGCAGCTGCTTCCAATCAAATGCAGTGTTGTTCAGGTATTCTGACAGCAGCTGTCACAATACAACAGCCCGACAGAGTTGATTCGTCCATCCACACTGTAAGGCAGGCCATGCATTATGCAATTTATTTTCCTTCAACCATAGGAAAGAAAATTGCTTGCTGACTATGCTGATGGGGGGAGTGTGCTATTGTATTCTGACAGTATGAGGTTTCCCAGCCATCAAAATATAATGATCACTGTTGGCAGATATATCGAATGAAAAAAAAAAAAAAAACAACAGGCTGCACAGATCGACTTTAGTACAACCAGCCTGCCTGTAGGTGAATCAAAATGTGTCCAGTTCCTGTTAAACAGGCTGAATTTCTAACCATCTATGGCCGGCTCCAGTGTAGCTGGAGGAATCTGTTTGATTGTTTTTGTTCAGCTCGCAGGCCAAAAAACAAAACTACCAGTGTATGGCCAGCCTTATCTACTGTGGTACTGCAGACGAATAAATCCTTATCAGGTAAAATACTCAAAGCTGTTCTCAAGCCAAAATCAAACCTCTGAATATTTTTTTTCCTCTTTATACATGCACATTGTGTTAATTCAATTGTTATTAACTTCCAAAAGAATGGGATGGGTGTTGGCCTATTTCTGGAAAATATAGAGAATCCACCCAAAGTTTTCAGTTGATGCTAACTGTACTCCACTATCCATCCAATAGTGAAAAACATTTGCACTGTATGAGATGACCTTTATACATAATGTAGATATTTGCACACCAAGGATCAGCACAAGGTGGCGTCCAAACGGTTTAGTTTATTGTATGATCACAACACGAAGAGGTGCAACGTTTCGGAGTCACGCAAGATCCCTTCGTCACATGCCTGACGAAGGGGTCCTGCGTGACTCCGAAACGCTGTGCCTCTTTGTGTTGTGATCATACAATAAACTAAACCGTTTGGACGCCACCTTGTGCTGATCCTTGGTGTGCTGGCAAGTATCTACATTGTGACTTGAACCAGTATCCAGCTGGTTGTTGCTGCAGCACCCAAACCTTTAGAGCTTATACCAGGAACGTGTGCGATGGGAATATGAAAGATGACCTTTATACATGGATACCTTAGAGAAGCATGTATTTATTATTCTTTGCCCCTAACGTTTTATAGATTGTATTTCACCAATTGAGTTTGTCACTGCCACCGTGGATCCTAAAATTGCCACACCACATGGGAGTCTACTGTTTGAAGGATCAGACTTTAGCATGAGCTTCTCCTTGTCCCCTGAACACATCTATTATTCCGTGTCTGGTGATCTGATGGTTTCCATGAGGCCAAGCAAAAATTTGCACTACAGAAAGAATATATAAACTAGACAAGTGCATACAGCTAGGCTCTTGGTTGGAATGAGACCTAGGACCTTGTTCCTACAAAGAAACAATTCTAACCATTATAATACTCAGACTGCTGTGCTCGTCTGTACAGTGTAATTTTCTAAATTGTAAGGCACTTAAATGAATGGCATAAATACCTACAGTATCTCACAAAAGTAAGTACACCCCCCTTATTTCGGTAAATATTTTATTCTATCTTTTCATGTGACAACACTGAAGAAATGACACTTTGCTACAATGTAAAGTAGTGAGTGTACAGCTTGTATAACAGTGTAAATTTGCTGTCCCCTCAAAATAACTCAACACACAGCCATTAATGTCTAAACCGCTGGCAACAAAAGTGAGTACGCCCTTAAGTGAAAATGTCTAAATTGGGCCCAATTATCCATTTTCCCTCCCCGGTGTCATGTGACTCATTACTGGTACAAGGTCTCAGGTGTGAATGTGGAGCAGGTGTGTTAAATTTGGTGTTATCGCTCTCACTCTCTCATACTGATCACTGGAAGTTCAACATGGTACCTCATGGCAAAGAAATCTCTGAGGATCTGAAAAAAATAATTGTTGCATAAAGATGGCCTAGGCCAGTGATGGCGAACCTTGGCACCCCAGATGTTTTGGAACTACATTTCCCATGCTCATGCACTCTGCAGTGTAGTTGATCATCATGGGAAATGTAGTTTCAAAACATCTGGGGTGCCAAGGTTCGCCATCACTGGCCTAGGCTATAAGAGGATTGCCAAGACCCTGAAACTGAGCTTCAACATGGTGGCCAAGACTATATAGCGGTTTAACTCCTCACCTGGTTGCCACCACACACGCTTGACACCATCTGAACAAGTGATTGGTCGGGGGGGTGGTGTGTTGGCCGAACAGATTAACCAGCACAGGGATGCTGTGTGTCTGCATGGTGTCCTGTACCTCTGAATGGCCACCCAAAGGATGAAAACTGACCACGCACAGCAATCAGATAGAAGCACATCAAAATGATAAAGACTATTATTTATAAACTGCACATATGTGAGCAAACACATAGAGAAAAATTAAACATTTAGGGTAACACGCTTTAAATGTTTTGTACATTTTTCAAATCATTTTTTTTTAAACTTGATTGATTTCATCACCGTGAATCGAATAAAAATGTTAAAGTATAATTTTACGGAAGCTATACCTACCATAATTTGTGAAATGTCCCCTTTGTTATTTTTTGTCAGTCACTTCAATAAAAAAAGCAGAAAAACATTGAACTTTTTTTAAAAAAGCACAGTAGTGTAACATAAAGTATGTCTTGTAATGTGATTGTAACTCCAAAACGTCTTCTCCCTTAACGTCTCGGTATCACTTTACTTAGCCTGAGGCTGGTTCCAGCACTACCTACTATAGAAGTATAATTAAATTGTAACTAGACTTTGTATTAGGTTTGACATTTACAATGATACTACTGGGGGCAAAGTCATAGGTGAATCATAGCAATTGCTGAGAAAACAAAAATGCTCATTTTTCCTGTGTTGCTAGTCAGGGTGCATTGACAAAGTAAAGAAATAGCCTTTAGCTATGAAGGGATCCCTATAAATATGTGGTCTGTAGTCATAACAGGACAGCACATAGTACTAACCATCCGCTATGCACAGCTACTGTGTATGTGCTGTATATAAAGGACTTTTACTAAAGACAAATAGGCTGTTGACTTTTCAAGGACATTTTCTCTTTGCATGGGTGTTTTCCATTAGCTTACAGTAAGGTCCATAAATATTGGGACAGCAACACAATTCTAATCTTTTTGGCTCTATACACCACCACAATGGATTTGAAATAAAACAAACACAATGTGCTTTAACTGTAGACTTTCAGCTTTAATTTGAGGGTATTTATATCCAAATCAGGTGAACGGTGTAGGAATTACAACAGTTTGTATATGTGCCTCCCACTTTTTAAGGGACCAAAAGTAATGGGACAGATTAACAATCATCCATCAAACTTTCACTTTTTAATATTTGGTTGCAAATTCTTTGCAGTCAATTACAGCCTGAAGTCTGGAACGCATAGACATCACCAGACGCTGGGTTTCATTCCTGGTGATGCTCTGCCAGGCCTCTACTGCAACTGTCTTCAGTTCCTGCTTGTTCTTGGGGCATTTTCCCTTCAGTTTTGTCTTCACAAGTGAAATGCATGCTCAATCGGATTCAGGTCAGGTGATTGACTTGGCCATTGCATAACATTCCACTTCTTTCCCTTAAAAAACTCTTCGGTTGCTTTCGCAGTATGCTTCGGGTCATTGTCCATCTGCACTGTGAAGCGCCGTCCTATGAGTCCCTGAAACATTTTGCTGAATATGAGCAGATAATATTGCCTGAAACACTTCAGAATTCATCCTGCTGCTTTTGTCAGCAGTCACATCATCAATAAATACAAGAGAACCAGTTCCATTGGCAGCCATACATGCCCACGCCATGACACTACCACCACCATGCTTCACTGATGAGGTGGTATGCTTTGGATCATGAGCAGTTCCTTTTCTTCTCCATACTCTTCTCTTCCCATCACTCTGGTACAAGTTGATCTTGGTCTCATCTGTCCATAGGATGTTGTTCCAGAAATGTGAAGGCTTTTTAAGATGTTTGGCAAACTCTAATCCGGCCTTCCTGTTTTTGAGGCTCACCAATGGTTTACAACTTGTGGTGAACACTCTGTATTCACTCTGGTGAAGTCTTCTCTTGATTGTTGACTTTGACACACATACACCTACCTCCTGGAGAGTGTTCTTGATCTGGCCAACTGTTGTGAAGGGTGTTTTCTTCACCAGGGAAATAATTCTTCGGTAATCCACCACAGTTGTTTTCCGTGGTCTTCCGGGTCTTTTGGTGTTGCTGAGCTCACCGGTGCGTTCTTTCTTTTTAAGGATGTTCCAAACAGTCGATTTGGCCACACCTAATGTTTTTGCTATCTCTCTGATGGGTTTGTTTTGTTTTTTCAGCCTAATGATGGCTTGCTTCACTGATAGTGACAGCTCTTTGGATCTCATATTGAGAGTTGACAGCAACAGATTCCAAATGCAAATAGCACATTTGAAATGAACTCTGGACCTTTTATCTGCTCCTTGTAAATGGGATAATGAGGGAATAACACACACCTGGCCATGGAACAGCTGAGCAGCCAATTGTCCCATTACTTTTGTTCACCTGACTTGGATGTAAACACCCTCAAATTTCTATTGTGAAAAAAAAACACCCTCAAATTAAAGCTGAAAGTCTGCAGTTAAAGCACATCTTGTCCGTTTCATTTCAAATCCATTGTGGTGGTGTATAGAGCCAAAAAGATTAGAATTGTGTCGATGTCCCAATATTTATGGACCTGACTGTGCTTAATGAAATAAAGCTGTGCTGTCTTCCATTATCCAATCATGTTTTTCCTTGCATGTGATTGGGTATTCTTTATTAAATGAATTGTCACTACATTCACTAAGCTAAGATAAATCTCCGTACAAAGTAAACAGCCTACTTGCATTTAGTAAATTGATTTGGTTTCTATAATTGCCTATGTTTAAGGCAAGCTATAGTGTATTTTCAAACAGTACATTTATTGTAAGATTTAAAGTGTACTGCACGTTTGTGAGAAAAAAAACAATCCCCTGTAGGTGATCTACGTACATTCAAAAGATTTTAACAAACTTTGTAGCAGATTCCTACCTTTTTTCTGTTCTGAAGAAATAGCTGTTTGTTCCACTATGTCCTTGCAAGATTCCTGAATGGGAGGGTCTGGTTCATTATAACCACCTGCTGCACTTTTAGTGTTCTGATGAGAAAAGCTACAGTGTCTGCATCCCTTCAGTAGTAATTAACCGGCTGCTTTCACACTGAGGCGGTTTTCAGGCGTTTTAGTACTAGAAATAGCCTCTAACTAACTCCTGAAAACCGCCTCCCCATTCATTTCAGTGTGACTTTTCACACTGGGGTGGTGCGCTTGTGGGACGTTCTGAAAAGTCCTGCAAGCAGCAAATTTGGGGCGGTTTGGGAGCGCTGTATACACCACTCCCAAAACGCCCAGCCATTGAAATGAATGGTCAGTGCTGCCAAAGCGCCTGCAAATTGCTGCGGCAGCGCCTCAACACGGGCGCTTTTAACCCTTTCTTCAGCCGATAGCGGGGGGTTAAAAGCTCCCTACTAGCAGCCAAAAAGCACCGCTAACAACGGTAAAGCACTACTAAAACTAGCGGGGCTTTACTGCCCACCCACTGTGCTTTCAGTGTGAAAGTAGCCTTAGGGAATATCTCACCAAAAATAAATCTTGTTGCAGAGGATGCCTAAAATTTTACTTGCATCTTTCTGCAGATGGGAGAAAATCAATTAGCCAATCACAAAAGCAAGAAGTTATATTTCTGGGGGGGGGGGGGGGTCTGCACACCAATAAAATAAATAATTTCATAATAGCAGTGTTTAACCACTTCCGCCCTTCATTACTACCTTCCGGAAGGTTTTACCCCCTTCATTACCAGGCCATTTTTTGCGATACGGCACTGCGTTACATTAACTGACAATTGCGCTGTCATGCAAAGCTGTACCCAAATAAAATTGACGTCCTTTTTTTCCCAGAGAGTTTTCTTTTGTTGGTATTTGATCACCTCTGCGATTTTAATTTTGTGCGCTATAAAAAAAAAATAAAACGAACAATTTTGAAAAAAAACAATATTTTTTACTTTCTGCTATAAAACATATCCAATAAAAAATTTAAAAAATCGAATTTCTTCATCAGTTTAGGCAAATATGTATTCTGCTACATTTTTTTTTTTAAAAATCCCAATAAGCGTATATATTGATTGGTTTGCGCAAAAGTTATAGCTTCTACTAATTATGGGATATTTTTATGGAATTTTATAGATTCTTTTTTTTTACTAGCAATGGCGGTGATCAGCAAATGGGAATGCGACATTGCGGTGGACAAATCAGACACTAAGTGACACTTTTGACACTTTTTTGGGGACCAGTGACACTAATACAGTGACCAGTGCTAAATAAAATGCACTGTCACTGTACTAATGAGACTGGCAGGGAAGGGGTTAACATCAGGGCAATCAAAGGGTTAAATGTGTCCCTAGGGGTCCTTTCTAAGTGTGAGGGATGTGCTTTAACTGTAAGAAGACAGAGATCCATGTTTCTGCTTAGCAGAAACACAGGATCTGTCTTTTCCTGTCAACAGAATGATCTGCCTTGTTTACATAGGCAGACTGCTGTTCTGTCTGGCTCGGGAACGATCGGCGGGTCCCGGTGGACATCAGGTCCACGAGGCCCGCTGATTGGCTCCTGCTGTGTCCAATCACAGTGGGAACGGATCGCCGGCGGCACGAGTGCACACCAGACCATGAAGAAAAAATCAGATACAGGTACATGATTTTGCGCTAAAGGGACGCACCGCTGCAGTATATGTACGTGGGGCGGTCCCTAAGCAGTTAAAAAATAATTCCAGTTTGGGCTTTTTTTTACAAAGTTGCTTTGGCCCACCTGGGATCAATGTAACTATGTATGTATCATACGTGTGGGATCCCTCGAGAAGCTGGAAATCACTGGAAATCACTGTAGTAGGCACTGATACTCCAGTGATCTCCACTTGATTCTGGGTCCTGTGCCAATCGGCTGCCCGGCTGCATTCTGAACACAGGAGGTCGGCCACTTGGCACGGGTGCCATTCAGAGATTACTTTTTATTGAAAAATTGACAAGAGCTCATATTTTAAACGTTCATGTGCATATGTCTTGTCAATTTTTCAATAAAAAACCTTTTATTAACACCACTCTTCAAATAATTGCAACTTTGCTGCAGGAAAAACCCTACTGGGGGAGATTTTCCCATCTTGTAACCCTTTCGGGGTGGCAGCATCTACTGTATATCACTCATGTTAATGTGTCTTTCCTATGATATATATCCCAAAGTTTGTAGACGCTGTAACTGTTGCGCACACCAATCAATATACACTTATTTGGGGTTTTTTTTTACCAAAAATATGTAGAATACATATTGGCCTAAGTTGATGAAGAAATTTGATATTTTAAATTGTATTTATTGGGAATGTTTTATAGCCGAAAGTAAAAAATTTTGTTTTTATTTCAAAACTGTCGGTTTTTTTTTGTATATAGCACAAAAAATAAAAACTGCTGAGGTGATCAAATACCACCAAAAGAAAGCTCTATTTGTGGGAAAAAGGGACATAAATTTTTTTGGGTACAATGTCGCACGACCGCGCAATTGCCAGTTAAAGCGACGCAGTGCTGAATCGCAAAAAGTGCTCTGGTCTTTGGGCAACAAAATGGTCCGGGGCTGAAGTGGTTAATTAAATACCCCCAATATGGATCTGCATCATTAGTAACATCACCAGTGACCAAAATCCATAGCCATCCAATAAAGCATCAACAAATTGCATTTTATAATCATAGAGTTCGCAGTGCCATATTGCAAAAAATGGCCTGGTCAGGAAGGGGGTAAAACCTCCCGGAGCTGAAGTGGTTAAACAGATTATTTCTGGGGGAGTAGGCAATCAGAGCACTTCGTCTTTATGTGGTTGATTTACTAGAAATAGAGAGTGCAAAATCTGGTTCAGCTCTGTTTAGAAACCAAACAGCTTCAAGTTTATTGTTTGTCACGTTAGATGCTGATTGGCTACCATGCACAGCTGCACCAGATTTTGCACTCTCTAGTTTTAGTAAATCAACCCCGTACATATGAAGTGTATGAAATTAAGAATTTGGATGTACCTCCCAGTGTCCTGGCAATGGACTCCTGAAGGGTGTGAAGGACACAACCATGTGAAGATAAAAACTACATGATCTAATTCATGCCTTCATTTTTCCAATTGGTAAAGCTGGACTTGTGAAGTCTTGGTGAAAAAGATGGATTTCGAAAAGGTGTGAGCTGGGAGGGCAAGGATGATATATTACTATTTTCTTGCCATTTTTCAAATGTTTTTAGTGTAATATTGATCAATCTGTGAGACCCAGCGTCTTGTCTTCCCCCTACATAATAAATCCTGTTTGGTCTGGATGGATCAGAGACAGCAGGTACTGGCTCTTGCTACTGGTACTTGCTAAGTTTTATGAGAATATTTTCAGGTCCAAATTAAAAAATGAAATTGTTCTAAAACTGTTGCAACTGGTTTAAACCTTCTGGGGCTTGAATATTATGCTCCGTACACACGATCGGACTTTCCGACAACTAAACCGTGGATTTTTGTTCCACAGGGTGTTGGCTCCAACTTGTCTTGCATACACACGGTCACACAAATGTTGGCCAACGATTACGAACGTGGGAACGCGGTGATGTACAAGACGTACGACAAGCCGAGAAATAGGAAGTTCAATAGCCAGTGCGGCTCCTTCTGCTTGATTCCGAGCATGCGTGAACTTTTGTGAGACGGACTTGTGTACACACGATCGGACTTTCCGACAAAAAGGTTTTGTTGGCAGAAAATTGGAGAACCTGCTAGCCAACATTTGTTGGCAGAAAGTCCAACAGCAAATGTTCGATGGAGCGTGCACACGGTCGGACTTTCAGCCAACAAGCTCACATTCAAGATTTCCCGTCGGAAAATCCGACCGTGTGTACGTGGGCATTACTGTTATGGTTGCACCAAAGAAATTGTGAGTCAAAGAGCTACGTTGTAGGTTAGGATCGGGAAGAGAGTTAAAGGCCTTTTTAAAATGAGGAGCTAAGATTTGGTATAATTTTTTTGTAATAGAGAGGGCCAGAAACCATTGGGGTCTGGGGATTTGCCCATTTTAAGTCTGGAGACTATATGGCTTACCAGATATTATTTTAATGAAATTTAAATATTAAAAAATACATTAACATGTTATAGCTTATATGAGATTTTTGTGATTGGGGTTACATAGACTTTAACATTTAATTTCTTCAGTTTATTCCTTTTCTCCACAAATTTTTCACTGCAGAACACTGCCAATAGAAAAGAAAAAGATGTAATTGCTCTAAGGAACTTACATATGTGGATATCTTCAGTTAAAACTTGTCTTAAATATGTCTTATAAAATCCATCATTACCTGATGTAATCCCAAAAATGGACTTATGTCCTATTTTATGCATTCTTGTGTGTTGCATTCACAAAATGTTGTTGTGAAAGTAATAGTTTTGTCTACACATACAATACATTTAACCATTCTATAATATTTCAAATTCATAATTAAGTTATTGATTTACTTTTCTGTTTTGTAAGTTTAGATGAAGCATCCTCCTAGGTAGGCGTTAGGATTAGATAAATTAGTATTAGTTGTGTTTTTGACAGGTAAATTTAATTGCCACACTGTAGCTGCATTTTTTTGGTAAAAGCATATTCTGCTCACTGTATCCAGTGAAGCTGTAATCTGCTAGTAAGGTCTTCTCAGTGTGTTCAGCTGCTGCTAGTCTGGCCTATAGCTTACTCTGTATCCAGTAAACTTGAGAAGTTTCTGGATAATAGGTGTGAAAGTATGCAGATAGCAGCATGAATATTGATACAGCCCTGGCCTATCCCAGAGAGGTAGGCTCTGATGGCATGCTGGGTAACTGTATATATTCTGGGAGCACACAGAGCTCTGGGTCTTTTCCCAGAGTGGATAAGTCCAGCTTGGGGGCATGCTGCCCTCCCAGGCAGAAGCTGCTGTTGGTGAGGTCTCAGGTGGTCGATCTGAGGGGAGGGGAGATATGCTAAGACCCAGCTGCGAAGGAGAAGCTGACTGAGGGGGAGTCTGCCAAAGATCTGTTGGGTATCACTGGAAGGTGTTGCTTGGAAGATTGGAAGGAGGCTACCATCTTTTCTTGGGCCTTGTGGGGACCTTGCGCTGTGGGTCTGTTAATTTGGACACCGGCTGGTGTCCTGAAGAGCTTTGTCCACATAATCTCCTACTTAAAGGGATTTTGCTCTTGTGGCTCTAATTATTACGTAAACTGAAGTCTACTGTTTGGTACAAGCCTGGACTTCACTAAAGCTTGCTCAGAAAGGAATACCAAGTCCTCAAGTTGTACATAGCCTGTTGTGTGCCTGGCTGTGGGCAGAAGCTTGGGAAGACCTGGACAGTAATCCTGTGGCTCCTACGGGAGTAGTGCTATATATGGAACCCATTTTATTAAAACACCATAAAAAGACTGACTCAAAGCTGTAGAAATAATAATATAAAGCATCCCAAGACATACCAAGATATTTTGGACAATTTCATGCTCCCAACTTTGTGGGAACAGTTTGGGGATCACCCCTTCCTGTTCCAACATGACTTCACTCCAGTGCACAAAATAAGGTCCAAAAAGACATGGATGAGTGAGTTTGGGGTGGAGGAACTTGACTGGCCTGCACAGGGTCCTGACCTTAACCCTACAGAACACCTTTGGGATGAATTAGAGCAGGGACTGTGAGCCAGGCCTTCTCGTCTAACATCAGTGCCTGACCTCCGAAATGCGCTTCTGGAAGAATGGTCAAACATTCCCATAGACACACTCCTAAACCTTGTGGACAGCCTTCCCAGAAGAGTTGAAGCTGTTATAGTGGCAAACGGTGGGCCAACTCAATATTGAACCCTTTGGATTAAGACTGGGATGCCAATAAAGTTAATTTGCGTGTGAAGGCAGGTGTCCCAATACTTTTGGTAATACAGTGTATCTGCACGCATATATTTAAAAGAATCAAATGTTTGCAGTTCACTAATCTGCCCGGTTTACAAACCATTTTTCTTACCATTAATTCCTCTACCAGTTTTGTCACCTAGTGGCATATTGTTTTCCGTGACCATATTATGCATTTTGAGTTCAAGGATACCTTGGGGTATCTTTTGCCCAGTTATTGACTATTACACTAACATAGTAACAGGCCTGATTTCATTTTATGATGATAGCTGCAATATGTGACACCAATTTCTAGGGAAGAACAAGTAAAAATATACTTATGTTGCTTGATTAAATATAATGTTAGCTGGCAGTAAAAAAAACATAAATGTTTCTTCTTAATATGAATGAATAAATGCAAAAAAAAAAAAAAAAGGAACTCTTGCCATATTTTATCATTTATATGCTAATACTATTACATATTATTTTTTTTTTTTTTTTTGCAGTGTATTGAAATATTTCATTATTAATGGACTAGGTTTTTTTTTTAATACACTGCTGCAAAGTGATTTATTTTTTACGTGTTCGTTTTTGTTCTTGAGGGGAGAAAAAAAATTAGAAACATGGATAATAAACTGCCTGTGAGTTCCATTAATTCTGTAGTGAGGTGTTTCAGAATTATGTACCTTTTCTGGCCACAAATATGTACCAGGAACCCTGGAATGGTTGTTGCAAGCAATTCAAATGGCTGAAAATTGTGTACCACACACTTAGGTTTAGATGTGGTTTGAAGAGCAATAAAGAAGGATTTAAGCTGGCTTGGAGTCAACCCGAGGTCTGTTTAACCAAGCCCAAGCGTGTGGGTTGGAACTCAGAACTCCACTCTGTTCACAGAAATAGGGTGCCCTCTAGTTCAGAGTAACTTATAAAGCATGGCTTGTCCCTTAATACGCACAAAAGTTGTTTATGCTGGAGATGCACAAATAATGCAAAATCCACTCCGCTGGCCAATTGCCCAATTTGCCGTTACCTTTTTATTTTTAAAGCAAAACTGTGGTCGGCATGACAAAAGAGCATTTGCCATAAAGTACAAATATGTACAGCATACTTGCACATTGTGGTATACTGACCCCTTTAGTTTGCCCTCCTTCAGTCCTGAAGGGTCCACTTTTCTTCTTGCCGCTCCGTCACCACCACTGTTTTGTTTTCAATTTCCCAAATCCGGCGTCTTGTTTTTTCAGCCATTGGTTGGCCACTGATGAGGACTCATGGTCCCTGGAATTACATTATCGTGGAACATGACTTCACTCTTGACATGCAACACTAGTAGGGGAAAGAATACAGTAGAGTTAGTTGGCAAATGAGACAAAGGGGTTGATTTACCGAATGCAAATAGAATTTTCAATTTGTGAAAGAAGTTGAACTTTGCAAGGAAAATTGCCCCAGAGCTTAGTGAATGAGGTTTTTTTTTTCTTTTAAATAACAAGCATGTTATACTTACCTCCGATGTGCAGCTCGTTTTGCACAGAGTGGCCCCGAACCTGCTCTTCTGGGGTCCCTCGGCGGCTGTCTCGGCTCCCCCCCTGCAAGGACTCAACGCTTTCATGCAAGCTCCCTCGCATGGTGTTGAGTGCTTGCGGGCACGCTCCCGTGATACAGCCGGCGGCCATAGCCACTCATTGTATCACTCGGCCCCGCCCCCCGGCATGCACGCGTCATTGGATGTGATTGACAGCAGCGCGAGCCAATGGCTGCGCTGCTTTCAATCCATCCACTCTAGCCAATCAACGGCCAGGCTGAGCAACGAAGAGGATGTCGGAGGTGTGCACGGGACTTTCGAGGGGTCAGGTAAGTAAAACGGGGGGGCTGGGGGGGGGCCAGTATTGTCAGATGTTTTTTCACCTTAATGCACAGAATGCATTAAGGTGAAAAAACTTTTACCTTTACAATCCCTTTAAGTTCTGCTGACTTCCATCATCCAGTCATGTAAAAGCAAAAATGCTGTTTGTTTTAAATTTTCCTTGCATGTTATTGGGTATTCATTTCAAAATTAATGTACAAGGCAAAACTTTTTTTTTTGTTTTGGATAGACTGGAGAGGGATTAGAACACCTGTCAGGTGTTAGAGCTGTGTGTGCCTCCATTAGGTAGATTCACCCTCTATTTATTCTGTTTACTATTATCTTTGAAAGTAAACGTAAAAGAAAATCCCAAATTTCGGGTTGTCCCCAGAAAAGTAATAGAGGGGAAATTTACCAATGGGGACACTAGTTATGGTGACCTGGGGGTCCCCAGGGGATTCCCTTAATATGCAGGGATTTCATCTCACTTCCTGTTTGGGCTTTGTGACAGGAGGTGAAGGGAAATCTCCCCAATGAGACACAGAGGGCAAAAAATAAACTGACAAGGGTTATTACCCTCCCTTATTCTATCCACAATAAAAAAAGTTTTTTCCTATAGTTATAATTTAGACTTTAACACTCACTAAGCACTGTGGTAAATTCCCTTGCAAAGTGCAACTTCTCTTGCAAAGTGAACAGTCTATTTGCCGTTAGTATATCAACTTTTGCCAAAAAAACTCTGTATCCTTTCCCCTAGATGGGGTTGATTTACTAAAACTAGAGAGTGCAAAATCTGGTGCAGCTGTGCATGGTAGCCAATCAGCTTCTAAATTCAGCTTGTTTAATTAAGCTTTGACAAAAAAACCTGGAAGCTGATTGGTTTCTATGCAGAGCTGCACTAGAGTTTGCACTCTCCAGTTTTGATAAATCAATCCTGATGTTTTTTCTTTTGTTTCACATTGCCATCTTGGTCCAAACAAACTGTTTAACCACTTTCCGCCCGCCATATAGCAGAATGACGGCGGCAAAGTGGTTTCAATATCCTGATTGGACGTCATATGACGTGATCAGGATATTAAGCTGCTGCGTGCCCCCGGGGGTGCGCATTGCGGTGATCGATGTTGTTGTGTGTCAGTCTAGGTAAAGAGTCTTTGACGGAGGCTCTTTACCACGTGATCAGCCGTGTCCAATCACGGCTGATCACGATGTAAATAGGAAGAGCCGGTGATCAGCTTTTCCTCACTCGCGTCTGACAAACGCGAGTAGAGGAGAGCCGATCGCCTGCTCTCCTGATGGGGGGGTCTGTGCTGATTGTTTATCAGCACAGCCCCCCCTCGGATCCCGCCCAGGACCACCATCATGCCGCCCAGGACCACCAGGATGGCCATCCATACTGGACCATCAGGTATGCCCCCCCTAGACCCCCAGCGAAATACTAATTTGTGCCCAGGCAGCTGCCAATCGATGCCCAGGCAGCTGCCAATCAGTGCCCACTCATAATGCCTATCACTGCCAGTGCCACCAGGGATGCCTGTCAGTGCCTCATATCAGTGCAGTGTATCAGTGCCCATCAGTGTCACATATCAATGCCCATCAGTGCCCATCAGTGCCCAGCAGCGCCGCCTATCAGTGCCCATCAGTGCCCAGCAGTGCCGCCTATCAGTGCCACCCATAAGAACCCATCTTTGCAGCCTTTCAGTGCCCATCAGTGTCACCTATCAGTGCCCATCAGTGCCACCCAGTGCCACCCATGAGTGCCCATCAGTGCCGCCTATCAATGCCCATCAGTGCTGCATATCAGTGCCACCCATCAGTGCCACCTACCAGTGCCTGTCAGTGCCGCCTTATCAGTGCCCATCAGTGAAAGAGAAAACTTACTTATTTACAAAAATTTATAACAGAAACAAAAGCAAAACTTTTATTTTTTTCAAAATTTTTGGTCTTTTTTTTATTTGTTTAGCAAAAAATAAAAACTGCAGAGGTGATCAAATACCACCAAAAGAAAACTCTATTTGTGGGAACAAAATGATAAAAATTTAGTTAGTGGGTACAGTGATGGATGACCGCGCAATTGCCATTCAAACTGCGACAGCACTGAAAGCCGAAAATTGGTCTGGGCAGGAATGTGTATAAGTGCCCTGTATTGAATGGGTTAACGTTCACTAAAATATGAACTTAGGCTTCAATTTCAAACCTTAACATCTCTTAAGAAATATGGATTTTTAAGTAGGTTAAGCTCCTTGGGCATTCTTTCCTTGTCAAAGAGGTTTATTGATTTTAACAAAAGACATAGAAACAGGCAGGAAAAGAAAAAGAAACCATCAGGTTTACGTGAACCCAATGTTTAATATTTGAAATTTCATGATATTTACCTATATAAACCCTACTGTAAAACAATGAGCTTACTTTATAGATCCTTGTAAACTTACTTTATGTATCTTTATAACATTGTATACTCAATAAACTTCTTTTGACAAGGAAAAAGAAACCATCAAGTACATGTGAATACAAGAGGGTAATTGGGCAACCAGTCTTAACAATCTATGAGCTACAAGCAAGAAACAAAGACGGGTGCTGGTAAGTAAAGTCAGCTGGGTAGTACTGCAAAGTTGGTACCTTAAACATACACTGGAGAAGCTGATGTAGGTGATTGCACATAAATATAGTAAAAATTTGTGTATTTACCAAAGATGGCGATAGGTATGGAAACCAAGAAGGACACAGAGGAGAGATAGAAGGAAAAAGAAAGAGAGAGGTTACATAGTTACATAGTAGGTGAGGTTGAAAAAAGACACAAGTCCATCAAGTCCAACCTTTGAATATATAGGTGATGGAGGCAGGTATAGAATGGATGGATCATTTACCAATAATACCCAAAGATTAGCCCTGCCTGGAAAATCAGGGGAGAGAAGGCAAGGGAACAAATGAAAGAGAGAGAAAACTCCTGGGGGGGGGGGGGGGGGGGGGGGGGTAGCGCAGTTCTAACTCTTGAGATAATGAGGGGTAAAGAAAAACATAAGGACTTACCAAGGCATTAATACAGTGTCATCGAAGTCTGGAGGAGTAAGCAATGCCACCAAACTTTCTCAAATTTGTGAATCTTATTATTTTCAATGGCTTGAATCTTAGCATGAATAAGAGCTTTATTGATCCTATGTTTTGCTTCAGCCACAACCAAGGACAGGGATTTAGCAATGGTTTGTTTAGCAGCTGTAACAAGCTATAAGAGGAGATTAAATTGATTATGGGTTAACTCATCTGGTTTTAGGTTTAGGAGAGCCATTGTTGGATCCCACTGGATGGCGGATGGTGGAGCTTTTGAAGCCATTGCAAAGATGGCTTTCCAGAATTTTTGGGCTACAGGGAAGTCCCACCACACATTGAGGTGTGTGCCTGGATCTAAACAGCTGTGAAAGCATCCGCTGAATAACATATTTTACAATCCTAGCTGGAACTATGTGTACCAACGGGCAAGGACCTTATAATTTGTTTCTATTGCTAGAACATTTGGCAAAGAAGATTTGTTAGCGGCCCAAATACCAGACCAATCTGCAATATCAAATGTGCGCCCCAAATCCTGCTCCCATTTAGTAACATATGATGGTGGTCCAGAATCAGGTTTAACACTCAATTGTTTGTAGAGAATCGATATGAGTCCTTTTATATGAGGGTCACTTTTACATATCCGTTTGAACTGTGACATCTGGGTCAGTAAGGAGCCAGTGTTAAGGTATGGCATGTAGAAGTTTTTAATTTGGAGATATCAGAATAATTCTGATTTAGGAAGGCCATAGGTTTCCCAAAATGTAAGTTTATGTAGTTTATGTAAGAACATGAGATTTGTATTGGACCATGGGCTAAAGGAATTAGGGGAATCCCAGGCTGGGTAAAATGAGGGGTTTCTGAGGAAAGAAAGAAGTGGGTTATGAGGTGATTGGAATCCATGGGTGGTTTTGAATCTGTACCAGATTGAAAAGAACGTTTTGTAATAGGGTTGACAATCGAGGCTCGATCAACTGCTTGTAGTTATTTGTACCCTCACTTTCATGACATCTTATGTCCTCATGGTGGGACAACAGTGAGTTCATGAAGATAAACCTGCAAATTAGAAACCACAAAAATGGCAAATATAAATAATGTAACATATTTTAAGAAAGTTTTATTCTGATGTTAACCTCACATGTTACTGCAAATGGTACATCATGTAATCTTATTTTATATTACTACATCTTTCTAACCCATCTGTGGTATTAATTACATTAGTTTAAATAAGACTTTTCGTATGTCTTCCTAAACTCTAGCAACTAAACATATGAGTAATAGGCTTTCAAAATACACTAATTTATAGAGATTCTTCATCTTTCAGTGACCTTCTCAAATCTTCACATGACATTTTAGCAAGGGTTATAGTTCATTCATTGGAGCTTCTGAAGCTTACATAATGCTGGTGACCATTAAACGTGTTTTCTGACTCAGTGCTACTGGAGAGTTTCAGAAATGTTGTAAATTAGTCACATAATGATATAATATGACAACTTGAAATAACAAGAGGTCCTAGATTATATAGATTAGATGCAATAGAGTTCATGTATAGACCTTTTAGGTTTCCAACAATGAAAATTGCGAAGTGGGCCCACCAGGCTGTGGATAATGGGTGAATGTAGCTAAGGCGGCGCCTTTCTTGGCTTGGTAAGGAACTAAAAGCAGGTAAGAGTAATTTTTGAGTAAGTCTGCTTTAAGTGAACCTGAACTCAAAGAGTGAAGATTTGTTAGGGAACCTATAAAAAGGTAAACCTGAAGTTTAATCTATTTGGGCTCCCCTTCCATGTCCCTCACTCCTCCCCATCAACATGCTATTGAATTTTTTTCATAAGACCTTTCTGTTTCCATTACATACTTTATTTTAAAACCCAGTGCCATCATCATAGAAAACATTACCGCACCATGCCCCAGTATTCCTCTCAAGAGCCCTCAGAAATGGGGTGGCTCTTAGTAAAAATTATGTAAACAATAAAATGCCTTGATGGTTAAATGTCAGTATGGAGGAATGGGAGTCCCTGAGTAATTTGCCTGCAATCTGATCTAGGTAATGCCCAAATGTGATGCTGAGACTTTTTGATTAAAAGAACAGAAACCTAATGGGTTATAGGGGTATGGCAGGTAAATTTGGGGGGTTCTCAGTAAATTTAGATACTGGATTCCCTCCAACCAGAAAATTAGATAAACTTTATCAGACTTGTTGCAGCTTCCAATCCAGTAAGAAGCTCACACTGAAATTAAAGTAAGCACTTTTAGTATAGGAGAGGATTCTGTGCAACTCTAAAACCCATTATAAGGCTGCAGTTCAACTTTAACTGTGCCTGAGCAGTACCCTGGAAAACCTACCATCTTGCCTTAGATCCTTTTGAAAACTAACAATGCACTTCCGAATATGTAATCATGCCTAGGCACGCCTGTAGTAAACAAGAAAAGGCACCAGCCTTACACATTACCTTTGCAATATCTTTTTATTCTAATATTAAAACGCATGTGTACTCACAAAGCCATACAATCTTAAGCATACCAGTATCCACAGTATCCTGGACAACCTGGACCACTGAGCGAGTCCCAACCACAAGAAGACCCTCAGAAATACTGACGCGTTTCGAGGGGGGGCCTGTGGCTTGGGCCTCATGTTATATTCAATGTGAGATCATTGAAGGAACTGCTGCTTCTTACTCCTAGTCTCACAAGATTTTGAGTGAAATTGTTGACGTCACTACTGTGCTACTTGCTGGAGAGAAAGCTGTACTCGAGAACTTTCAGTGCAAGGATATCCATGCTCCCTGCTTCATTTATTCTGTGATTCTTCCAACTCATGTGCTGCTTTTCAATTATTCCTCCACCAGTCATTAGACCTATTGTGTGGAAGAAAAGCCTTCTCTACCACCAAGAGGAGCGCGTTCACACAAATCATGGTAAGTCCGTAATATGGAAAAGATTAGCTGCCCAGAGCTTACAAGCATACTGTCAACTAGTCATTTGTCCTCTGATTGCCTTTTTGGGCACAACTTCAGGTTCAAGTTCAGGTCCTTTCTAAAGGAACAAAAACTTATAGTAACCAGGTGGGTTGTCAAAAAGCTCACTGGCAATTGCTTCATACTTGAAAACACATGATCATGTGGCAAATCGTGAGCTTCTGCCTCACCCCATAGGACTTCACTGACAGCTTTTCTTATCCTAAACAGAAAGAGCTTCTTTATTAGTTAGTAGGGATGAGCTTCGAGTTCGAGTCGAACTCATGTTCGACTCGAACATTGGCTGTTCGCAAGTTCACCGAACATCGAACAATTCGAATTTGCCGCGGAACACCCTTTAAAAGTCTATGGGAGAAATCAAAAGTGCTAATTTTAAAGGCTAATATGCAAGTTATTGTCATAAAAAGTGTTTGGGGACCTGGGTCCTGCCCCAGGGGACATGGATCAATGCAAAAAAAGTTTTAAAAACGGCCGTTTTTTCAGGAGCAGTGATTTTAATAATACTTAAAGTCAATCAATAAAAGTGTAATATCCCTTTAAATTTCGTACCTGGGGGGTGTCTATAGTGTGCCTGTAAAGGGGCGCATGTTTCCTGTGTTTAGAACAGTCTGACAGCAAAATGACATTTTGAAGGAAAAAACTCATTTAAAACTACCCGCGGCTATTGCATTGCCGACAATACACATAGAAGTTCATTGATAAAAACGGCATGGGAATTCCCCAAAGGGGAACCCCGAACCAAAATTAAAAAAAAAAAATGACGTGGGGGTCCCCCTAAATTCCATACCAGGCCCTTCAGGTCTGGTATGGATATTAAGGGGAACCCCGGCCAAAATTTAAAAAAAAAAATGACGTGGGGTTCCCCCTAAATTCCATACCAGACCCTTCAGGTCTGGTATGGATTTTAAGGGGAACCCCGTGCCAAAAAAAAAAAAAAAAACGGCGTGGGGTCCCCCCAAAAATCCATACCAGACCCTTATCCGAGCACGCAACCTGGCAGGCCGCAGGAAAAGAGGGGGGACAAGAGTGCGGCCCCCCCTCCCTCCTGAACCATACCAGGCCACATGCCCTCAACATTGGGAGGGTGCTTTGGGGTAGCCCCCCAAAACACCTTGTCCCCATGTTGATGAGGACAAGGGCCTCATCCCCACAACCCTGGCCGGTGGTTGTGGGGGTCTGCGGGCGGGGGGCTTATCGGAATCTGGAAGCCCCCTTTAACAAGGTGACCCCCAGATCCCGGCCCCCCCCTGTGTGAAATGGTAAGGGGGTACATAAGTACCCCTACCATTTCACGAAAAAAGTGTCAAAAATGTTAAAAATGACAAGAGACAGTTTTTGACAATTCCTTTATTTAAATGCTTCTTCTTTCTTCTATCTTGCTTCATCTTCTGGTTCTTCTGGCTCTTCTGGTTCTTCTGGTTCTTCCTCCGGCGTTCTCGTCCAGCATCTCCTCCGCGGCGTCTTCTGTCTTCTTCTCCTCGGGCCGCTCCACACCCATGGCATGGGGGGGAGGCTCCCGCTCTTCTCTTCTTCTCTTCTTCTTTTCTTCTTTTCTTCTCTTCTTCTCTTCTTCTTCATTTTCTTCTCCGGGCCGCTCTGCAATCCATGCTGGCATGGAGGGAGGCTCCCGCTGTGTGACGGCGCTCCTCGTCTGACAGTTCTTAAATAACGGGGGGGGCGGGGCCACCCGGTGACCCCGCCCCCCTCTGACGCACGGTGACTTGACGGGACTTCCCTGTGGCATTCCCCGTGACGTCACAGGGAAGTCCCGTCAAGTCACCGTGCGTCAGAGGGGGGCGGGGTCACCGGGTGGCCCCCCCCCCGTTATTTAAGAACTGTCAGACGAGGAGCGCCGTCACACAGCGGGAGCCTCCCTCCATGCCAGCATGGATTGCGGAGCGGCCCGGAGAAGAAAATGAAGAAGAAGAGAAGAAGAGAAGAAAAGAAGAAAAGAAGAAAAGAAGAAGAGAAGAAGAGAAGAGCGGGAGCCTCCCCCCCATGCCATGGGTGCGGAGCGGCCCGAGGAGAAGAAGACAGAAGACGCCGCGGAGGAGATGCTGGACGAGAACGCGGGAGGAAGAACCAGAAGAACCAGAAGAGCCAGAAGAACCAGAAGATGAAGGAAGATAGAAGAAAGAAGAAGCATTTAAATAAAGGAATTGTCAAAAACTGTCTCTTGTCATTTTTAACATTTTTGACACTTTTTTCGTGAAATGGTAGGGGTACTTATGTACCCCCTTACCATTTCACACAGGGGGGGGCCGGGATCTGGGGGTCACCTTGTTAAAGGGGGCTTCCAGATTCCGATAAGCCCCCCGCCCGCAGACCCCCACAACCACCGGCCAGGGTTGTGGGGATGAGGCCCTTGTCCTCATCAACATGGGGACAAGGTGTTTTGGGGGGCTACCCCAAAGCACCCTCCCAATGTTGAGGGCATGTGGCCTGGTACGGTTCAGGAGGGAGGGGGGGCCGCACTCTCGTCCCCCCCTCTTTTCCTGCGACCTGCCAGGTTGCGTGCTCGGATAAGGGTCTGGTATGGATTTTTGGGGGGACCCCACGCCGTTTTTTTTTTTTTTTTGGCGCGGGGTTCCCCTTAAAATCCATACCAGACCTGAAGGGTCTGGTATGGAATTTAGGGGGAACCCCACGTCATTTTTTTTTTTAAATTTTGGCCGGGGTTCCCCTTAATATCCATACCAGACCTGTAGGGCCTGGTATGGAATTTAGGGGGACCCCCACGTCATTTTTTTTTTTTAATTTTGGTTCGGGGTTCCCCTTTGGGGAATTCCCATGCCGTTTTTATCAATGAACTTCTATGTGTATTGTCGGCAATGCAATAGCCGCGGGTAGTTTTAAATGAGTTTTTTCCTTCAAAATGTCATTTTGCTGTCAGACTGTTCTAAACACAGGAAACATGCGCCCCTTTACAGGCACACTATAGACACCCCCCAGGTACGAAATTTAAAGGGATATTACACTTTTATTGTTTGACTTTAAGCATTATTAAAATCACTGCTCCTGAAAAAACGGCCGTTTTTAAAACTTTTTTTTGCATTGATCCATGTCCCCTGGGGCAGGACCCAGGTCCCCAAACACTTTTTATGACAATAACTTGCATATAAGCCTTGAAAATTAGCACTTTTGATTATTCATGTTCGTGTCCCATAGACTTTAACGGTGTTCGCATGTTCGAACGAACTTTTTTCCTGTTCGCATGTTCTGGTGCGAACCGAACAGGGGGGTGTTCGGCTCATCCCTATTAGTTAGAGATCCATGTCTTTACAAAAAAAATAGTAACAGTAGGTTGTATACAACGCCATTCATCAGGTATAAACTGTACCTCTGGGTGCCCTGAAATGCAACTGAAACATTACGCTGGTGACCATTAAAAAAGTATTCTGGTCGGACCTAATACTACTGGAAGGTTTCAGAAATGTTGTAAATTAGTCACATAAAAATACAGTATAATATGACTACTTCAAATAACAAGGATTTGGATTGGATGGATTGGACACAAGAGATTTCAATAATAAATCTTTTAGGTTTCCAACAATGATCTTTAGTTAAAAAAAAAAAAAAATCTTTTACTAGGAACTTCAGCGGGGAATGAGAATATAAACTTCAGCAGCTACAATAGCTGTAGCTGCTGACTTTGCAGAAAAAGATACTTTACCAGCCCCTGGAGTCTAGCGCTGTCTTCTACGCAGCCCAATTATACCTGGGCTTCTGCTCCTCCATGCCACCATCTTGGTTTCGGGAGTGTAATGTTTCAAAGCTGGTTCTCCTGCTGCACGTGCGCAAGTTGCAACTTACAGTGGGCATGGTCCTATAGCCTTGTGGGACGTGACATGATCTCAGGAGGCTACAGACAAGGAGAGGGTGGAGGGATAAAATGAGGCAACATCATCCTCCTCTAGGCAAGGATGAGGAACTGGAAGCGGTTACCTTTTTTGGGAAAAAATATCTGCCATTTCTGGGGCAGGAAATTAACTGGGTTAAAGGAAATGGACTGGGGCAGTGGTCTCTGAACTGTGGCCGGCTGGCTGAATGCGGCCCTTTGCTTGCTCTTATCTTGGGGCACCTGTTCAATGCACTGATATGAGGCACTTTTCCTCCAACTGGTATGAGGCAATGTTGCTCCCACTAATAACAATGATAGGACACTATTCCTCCCACTGATACCACCGATGGGGCACTATTTCTCCCACCGATACCACCAGTATGGCACAATTCCTTCCCCTGATACCAATGATGGGGCAGTATTCCTCCCACTGATACCACCAATGGGGCACTATTCCTTTCACTAATACCAATGATGGGGCACTTTTCCTCCCACTGATACTACTAAAGGGGCACTATTCCTTCCACTAATACCAATGATAGGTCACTATTCCTCCTCCTACTCACCACAGGCGGTATATAATTTTCTATACTCACACTGGCCACCAAACCTGAGACATTTTCTTCCCCCAATTGCCATAGTCCGGCCCCCCTATAGTATGAAGGACAGTAAAATGGCCCTTTGTTTAGAAAGTTTGGAGCCCCCTGGACTGGGGTAAAGGAAATGAAAGTAGGTGAAGAGCAATTTTTGGGTGAAAGTTCAGGTGAAGGGCCACTCAAAAAAGTGAAGGTTTGCTAAGCAACCCATAGAAAGGTCAAGCTGAAGTGTCATCTGTTTTGAACAGCTTCATGATTGGATAGATTTTGTTTTTTCCTTTTTTTTCATCAGCTTCAATAAAGAAAAAGTAATTGAGAAAATGCATGATCAGATAAGGGGTGCTTTGATTTAAAAAAAAAAAAAAAAAATCACAAATATAAAGGCAAGGCCACTGAAAATCCATAAAAGGGTAGACTTTCTTGCAGCAGTACACTAACATTAGCAAACGGAGGGCAACCTTTAAGCTTAAATTTTATACCCGTAGAAATCTTTCTATCTGTTATCCATGCTTTGGAGTAAAAAAAATCCTTATTATTTGAACACCTGACAGTAATTTACTTTTGAAACCCTCAGATTTTGTAAAAGAAATTCGTATTGATTCCAACTCTGAAATGAACCTTAGCACATTGACATTCTAAAAAAAACAAGATAACGTGACATGCTAAGCCTCCACATAAGGTTACCATGGAGTATGTGTACATACAATAGCACATATCCTCTGGCAGCTGGTTGAGCCCTTGCTGACCACACTGCAGTCCTACAGATATATGGATTTTATTTCCTACTTTATTCACTTATGTACCTTTCCCTACATGATTTTATTCCAGCATAATACTGGTATCAACCATCTTTTTTGGTGGAATTAATACCAATGGATCAAAGAGGATCTAACTTTTAAAGAATAACAGAACTTTCTAAAAAAAAAAGTGATGGATATTTTTTCCTTCTGCTTACACAGCTGGAAATATTCCTACTAGGGTCTCTATAAAAAGAAAATACAGTTTAGATGAAAAAAAAGAATCATTATTTTATGATTATTCATGGTTAAATAATGATAAGTCACAATTTACAGGAGATTTCCAGTTAGACTGGAAATTCTTCAAAGGCTGGTGACACTTTGCAGAAATATGAGGTTGTCTTTTTTCACACCACCTTTGTAAGGAGTGTAGGATCACTGTTTACATTTCTTGAAGGGTTAAATCCTCTCCCAGAACACTAATAATGTTCATAGATGTGTCATCATTATAGGTGACTTGAGAAACTATTCTACCATTTCTCACTACTAGGTTGCAAAGCAAACAAAAAACTGGAATTACTGTCGAAAAATAAAAAATAAAAGAAATATCTGCGCTATGATGGACAACAATAACGTACAGCAGCTAAGCACTATAACCCAGATAGTAGGCAGATATAGAGCAGAAAAGCGCAGCGCTATAAATTGATAAATATGTGTGTGCCACAAAATATTAAAGTGCAAAG
Source organism: Aquarana catesbeiana (assembly GCF_042186555.1). Lineage (NCBI taxonomy): Eukaryota > Metazoa > Chordata > Amphibia > Anura > Ranidae > Aquarana > Aquarana catesbeiana. The sequence continues at coordinate 30,155,020 of NC_133326.1, forward strand.
GTGCAAACAAAATCCATGGTGTAAACCATAAATCATAAAAATCAATAAAAAACAATCAGTACAGTGCACAACAGCAATTGATTAACCACTTCCATACCGGGTCTACTGTATTCTGGCACTTCTCTCCTACATGTAAAAACCATTATTTTTTTGCTAGAAAATTACTCAGAACCCCCACACATTATATATGTTTTTTTAGCAGACACCCTAGGGAATACAATGGCGGTCATTGCAACTTTTTATCTTGTGCGGTATTTGCACAATAATTTTTCAAATGCCTTTTTTTTTGGAAAAAAAAAACGGTTTCATGAAATAAAAAAATAACAAAACAGTAAAGTTAACCCAATTTTTTGTATTATGTGAAAGATGATGTTACGCCGAGTAAATAGATACCTAACATGTCACACTTTAAAATTTCACACACTCATGGAATGGCGCCAAACTTCGGTACTTAAAAATCTCCATAGGCGACGCTTTGAAAATTTTTACAGGTTACCAGTTTAGAGTTACAGAGGAGGTCTAGGGCTAGAATTGTTGCACACGCTCTAACGCACGCGACGATACCTCACATGTGTGGTTTCAACGGCATTTACATATGTGGACGGGACCTGCGTGTGCGTTCGCTTCTGAGCGCAAGCTACCGGGGACAGGGGCGTTTTCATTTTTTTATTTTTTTTTTCCTAATTTTTTTTTTATTGTTACACTTTTTTTTACATTTTTATTTTTTGATCACTTTTATTCCTATTACAAGGAATGTAAACATCCCTTGTAATAGGAATCTATTTTGACAGGTACTCTTTATGGAGAGATGCGGGGTCAATAAGACCCCACATCTCTCCTTCAGGCTGGAAAGCATGAGATCGAGAAAAAAATTCACTGATCTCAATGTGACAGCCTCAATTGCGGCTTTGTTTACATTCGGGAACCCAGGCGTGACGTCATGACGTTGCGCCCGGGCCTCCGATGGTCATAGAAATGACTGGTGACCATCTGGTCACCGGAAATCTCTATTGTCGTCATCCGGCACTGGCCAATTCTTTCTCCGGGCCCCTGATGGCACGGGAGAGCCCAGAGAAGCACCGGATGGCGACTGGAGGGGGAGACTCCCGTCGCCTATAAGAACGATCAAGCAGCGGAACTGCCGCTGTGGTCATTCTTATCGTGCACAGAATCACCGGCTGGAAAGAATGATATCTGAATGATGCCTGTAGCTACAGGCATCATTCAGATATCCCCTCACAAAGTCAAAGACGTAATTTTACTATGGCACTGGTAGGGAAGTGGTGTCCAATATATCAATAGTGCACAAAATACAAATATTCGTACTCTATTAAAGCGGAGTTCGCATTATAAAAAAAAAAATTAAAAGTCAGCAGCTACAAATACTGCAGCTGCTGACTTTTAATAATCGGACACTTACCTGTCCCAGGGTCCAGCGATGTGGGGGATCGAAGCCCCGCTCACTCCCCCTCCGCTCGGCAGCGCCGGCATTTTAACTGTGGGCGCCCGGCTGTGGCTTCACAGCCGGGCACTCACTGTGCATGCGCGCGCTGAGCGCTGTGCCTGGCCGCGCAATCATCTGGGACCTGTCACATGTCCCAGATGATCACCTAGAGGGGGGAGAGGTGATCTCCCTTCCTGCACCGGGGGAAGTGACGTCAGGAGCCCAGGCGCTGAAGGAGGCAGACTACGAGGGACCGCCTAGCAACAGGCATTTAGAGATTTTTTTTTTTAAGCACATTAATTTTTTTTTTTTTTTTGGGGTGGAACTCCACTTTAAGATTAATAGGTGACTTGAGTTCATAAACAAAAAATCCTTGTGTGCTGTGAAGTGAATCATTCATAGATAGTGGGACATGAGATAGACTTGACCACGTGAGACCACCACCACAGAGAGACAGGAGGCTTACCAGAGAGTCAGGGACGGCCCTTATTCAGGGGGGGTCACACAAGGCTTGTTGGATCTGTGATCCTGCTGGAGAGGTATCCTAATAACTGGAGCCTGAAAAGATGTCCCAGTGTGCCGGGCCTTCACCACTGGATGGTTTCCACAGGAGCTGAGCGGTAGTCCAGTCTAGTCCCACAGACAAGAGTGCAAGTGAATGAATATAAAAAAGAAAAAAAAAAAAACTCCAATAGCGCAATATTGCTAAAAAAAGGCTTTTATTGGAGGGTGATGCAATGCTGCATGTAATGAGATGACCCACAGCCGAGTCACTCGATCAATCAAGTAAAAGTTGTGACTCGGCTAAATTGATGATAGGCAACTCCTATCCTCATATTGATTAGTGGTTCCAAATTAATAATAACTACTGTAGTAGGGAACAGACACAAAAGATACGCTCAGCATCTTTCCAAATTACTGTTCTGCTTTATTATGACGCAATTGAAGGTTTTTATGCACATGATTACGTAGGTATCACATTAATATTACAGTTGTACGTTTATGGTAACAAGGGGCGTTACATAGGCAGGCTTATTCTAATCAGGACTCAAAAGAATGTAAACATTTACTGAAAACATTATTAGTGCCGTGTGCACAGTGAGGGCAGTGTGCAATACATACAAAATACAATACAATTATATACAGAACTTACAAATTTCCATTACAGTCTCCCCTCTTTTGATCAATATTTTGATCACTAACCATACCTGCTATCACCTTTAACCTGGAACCTCCACACGCTTAGGTGGAGGTAGTCCTGGCCAAAGAGGCAAAAAACTCCATTGTGGAGAAAATAATAGCTGAGCAACTTTTTCATTACCAAATGACTTTTCATTGTGAAAAACAAATGATTGATAAGACATATTTACAGAGTACTGGCTGTACACTCCTGTGGCCAGAATGGCCTTCTAGCTTAATTGTTGGCATGCTGACTTATCAGCATATGTAAACACAGACAATTCTACATAAAATGGAAGACGTACAAAAGACAAATATGACTTCAACATGGCTAAACTATTTTTCAAATATATATATATCCCTTACAATTAAAGTAACTGAATCAAAAAGTACCCTAGACTGTGATCACAAGAGGGAAACAAATCAAACACAGAGATTTCTTTAATTTAGTCATTTTTGCAGTGTCTGGTGTGGATCCAGGTGACTTTTCCTTCAAGTTTTGCAAAAACTGTACATGAAATAGATGCTGTATTGAGTCTCCAAACTTTTCCTTATATATATAAATGTCTCTTAACAATCCAACAGTCACCTGGCTTTAGTTTTAGATCCTTCCAAACTTTTAGGATCTGGAATTGGGGAGAAAACACATAAATGAGTTTGTCAAAAAACCTTAAAAGATCAGCAACATTCTCTGTGAGATCCGAATGGAGGACTTCAGCTGCTGAGACAAAATATTAGCAAGTGAGTAACACACTCCCAAACCAAATCCCATAGGGAGAGAGTCCAACATCCCCCTTAGGGGCTTCATAAAATATAAGAAAACATTCAGGCAAAAGTTTTCTAGTTTTCTAGTTTCTTACTCTACTTTGTCCGCTACATTGTAGACAGTAGGGGGTGTAAAAATAAAACCGCAAAACTTCTAGTAAGGACTCTCCTATAAAAAATGATTTCCTCTGTTACTCTCTGTACTTTCTGGCACTCTGTACTTACAAACTACTTCTGATAACACTTTTTACTGTGGCCTTTGCAGTAGCATTTGCCACTGGACATCCAAAAAACATGTCCATACAGACAAAATGCATATTTGTAAGATCCTGACTTGGGCATCTGGATATATCTTTTTTGTAATCTCTGGGAGGGATGTTCAGCTTTTGGTAACACCTTTGGTAACAGGTAAAACAAGAAGTGGTATGTTATAAAAACAACTGTGGAGAACCCTGGCTCTATCCCACGCTCATTTACTAAGGCAGCCATAACTTCTTGTGACTCATGACACAGTCCATGTGTCAATCTGGAGGGAAAAGAGTGGCTGGCAGACCTAAATGATCACCTTTTCCAAAGTCCTGTTTCATAAGAAGTTGCCCCCTGTGGACCACTTGTTCTTCTCGTTCTGGGGTCCTTAAAGTTGAATTATTAATCCCAGCTATACTGGGCCAGAACTAGGGTGGAATCTGTGAGTTGCACAGACCCATCAAGTGTCCGGGGCTGTAAATGCAGCATCCTTAGAGTCACCTGGTCTGCTTCCATGTGTGAAAGTTAATATGGCTACCTCAGCAAGAAGCTGGAAGGCTGAAAACAGCCAATCAAATTAACTTGGCATGCTTGGTTGGTTTACCTGCCGAAGTAAAAACAAACTTCTGGCCCTTCAAATGGAACCAAAAGCTCTCTATATCTCGACTATCTATATAAATATACACTCTTTTTATAGCTCACAGGCTTTGCTAAAACATGGAGCTCTGCTTCTTGAGCTGGGGAAAAAGGATCCAATGACTTTGAATACAGAGTATCTTTCTGGGTGATAAACTGCATACTCAAATCTACAAAAAATGTAATATCTGGGTCTTCAGGGAGTGTGTCCCGCACTGGGCTCACAGCAGCTGATTCCTACACCATCAATTTAACACATGTGGTTTTTCCTTTCTTTTGAATAAATGTCCACATTTTTCATTGTTAGATTTGTACATAAATAAACTCATATTTTAAACCTTTCATTAAACAAACATTTAGTTAGCTGTATATTTGCTGCACAGAATGTCGGACCATTGACCAAAACAATATCTAACTTTGTCTAATAGCACCTTTGCATAAAAGCTACAGCTCTGATATATCGGGGTGAACCCTTCATTACTGGGTCCAGCTTGCATAAATATATTACAATGGCTTGTTTTCTATCATGCTATTTGTGTAAGAACTCCAGTTTCATGTTTCAAAAGACAACTTTTTCCTGGCAATATTATAACAAATGATAACAATACCCTGCGGTCATGGAGAGATGCCCATAAATCCAAAATATTCTTCTGCTTATACCACGGCACTTACAAGGAAAAGGGGCACATCATTTCACAATCCACACATTCTGCTTTGGATTTCAAAAATAAAAATAAATAAAAACAAAAGGATCAATAATCTGTATGATGGACCAGAAAGCATCAAAAACTATAAAACAACTGGCTGCAGGTGGCATCTATCCTAACAGGGTGTGTGGACTTGATGTGATGGGTCTGTTATATTTAAATTTTATTTATAACAACTCTCACATCATGGACTGACATCAAGTTATTATCAAGAACCTTGAAATTTCATTTTTGTAGAAAAACTTCTTATGTATCCCATCCATCTTGGCTTTGTTAAATATTATGGCAGCTTTATTCCAAATAACAACCTCATCTTAATCTTTTTTTCTCTCAATAAGGGCTTATTGAATAAATGTAAAATTACAAAATTGTTATCTTAATCTAAACTAATCCCATTTTTACAAATTTCCCCAATAACCTGGATTTCATTTCCAACCAAAGGTTGTCTAAACCAGTTTCAATATATCTATATAATTGTTAAACTCATATTAGAAATTAATACTCATTATTACTTAATTTTACTTAATTTCCCTTTTTTAAATGCACTGTTTCCACTATCAAAGGATATTCAATTTGTGTAATACACGGTTAAATGTAACCTTCATTTTACCATGTTTGGAAAACAGATTCAAAATAATTGTGATCACATTGTTTACCATTAGATTCGTTAACCCGGCACATTTTGTTATAAATGTTTTGTCTAGAAAACTGGAATTGGCATGATGTCCTTCCAGCTTATCACTAACCTCTCATCCCAGCCACATTTCTTTCAGGAGAGCACAAAGGAGGGGGTCACATCTGCGTACATGGCACACACAAGCAATAGAACTAAAGGTCCCAGCATTCGCACATACATTTTTCCCATTTGTACACAACATGTGCATATCATTCTCTCACTTTCTTTTAACTCTTTAATATTTCCCTGCCTAAATTTTGCTTTCCTTATTTTGTTTAAATAACTTTTATATCTAGCTTCTATGATTCTATGATCAGATGGGGAGCCACAGTGTTCATCCCATCTTCCCTCTCTGACAACATATAAAGTATTCTGTTTTAACTCTCATTTCTCTGTTTCTGACTCTAATAGTTGTAGTGCCTGACCCCAAATTCATCCCACAACTTAACATGAAAATGTCCCTTTCTGTCTAGTGTTAATGTCACCCTTGATCCATCCTGCTCACATAGATAGCTGTTTCTCTAGCTGTTTACTCTGCATGATTCTTAGTCCCTGTGGACCTTGGTAACCCAGTTACCCATTGTGGATCCCTGTCCACTTTAGCCATTAATCTAGGGGCTCAGTATAGGCGGAACCGCACCTTTGGTTCATATATAGCGCTCCTCTTGCGCTGGGCATTTTTGAGGGTCTCTTACCCTTCATTCCCTTACTTAATTTAATGCCCATAATGACTGGCCAGTCTTCTCTCTTCTCTACTTGTGCCTATACCCTCTTGCCTCTAAACTACTTTATCTAGCAGATGTACTACATATACCTGTGAACAGTACTATTCTTCCCTTTCTTATCTATAACACTCCGATGGACAATAGACAGGGACAACATAACATATAACCACCAATCAATACAGTTCGATTAAGGGGAGTAAAATAGGTACCCTTTGTCCCGAAAATGCCTTACCGATCAAGGAAGTCTGATAACTCAAATGTAAGCAAAAGGCTTACCTCAGCCGGCTGATTATCAGAAATTCCCGGATCGTCTCAAGCTCCTCGTTTCGGATACTCAGGGTCACCTGGAATCCCCTCCTGGCTGGCTCGCCATGCATGACTCGGCTAAATTGATGATAGGCAACTCCTATCCTCATATTGATTAGTGGTTCCAAATTAATAATAACTACTGTAGTAGGGAACAGACACAAAAGATACGCTCAGCATCTTTCCAAATTACTGTTCTGCTTTATTATGACGCAATTGAAGGTTTTTATGCACATGATTACGTAGGTATCACATTAATATTACAGTTGTACGTTTATGGTAACAAGGGGCGTTACATAGGCAGGCTTATTCTAATCAGGACTCAAAAGAATGTAAACATTTACTGAAAACATTATTAGTGCCGTGTGCACAGTGAGGGCAGTGTGCAATACATACAAAATACAATACAATTATATACAGAACTTACAAATTTCCATTACAGTTGGAATTCCAAACAGAATAAAAACACATCAGTGTGTGAGAGCGATCGCGCATGCGCTGAGCCTGTGTGCGTACGTACATTCCATTCACTCTTCCTTCAATGATATGAAGTTTGCCAGTACCATATGCTGAAAAACAGCCCCACACCATGATGTTCCCACCTCCAAACTTCACTGTTGGTATTGGGATTTTTTGGGGGTGATGTGCAGTGCCATTTTACCTCCAAACATGGTGTGTATTATGCCATCCAAAGAGTTCAATTTTGGTTTCATCTGACCAGACAATATTCTCCCAGTATTTCACAGGCTTGTCTAACTGTTGTGCAGCAAACTTTAACCGCTTGCCACCCGACGGCCGTCATATGACGGCCAGGCGGCGCGGCTCTCATTCTGCACGGACTTCATGCATTTAAACAGGGCATGCACGCAATCGTGTGCGTGCAGCCCTGTACTGTCGGTGGCGGCGTGACACGGAGACACCGCTCGTCACCGAGGGGGGTGAACAGCCATTGGGCATGGCTGTTTACCACGTGACTTCATCACGGCCAATTACAGATGGTACCTCCCCACTTTGCATGGCACATGTTCATCTGAGTACCAGCTCATCTGAGTACCTGTCACAGCCCATCTGAGTACCTGTCACCGTCTTTCAGAGTACCTGTCACCACCCATTAGAGTACCCGAGTACCAGTCACCAGCCCATCAGAGTACCCGAGTACCTCTCTGTAGCCCATCAAAGTACCCGAGTACCTGTCACCAGGCCATCAGAGTACCAGAGTACCTGTCACCAGCCCATCAGAGTACCTGAGTACCTGTCACCAGCCTTTCAGAGTACTCAAGTACCTGTCACCAGCCCATCAGAGTACCCGAGTACCTGTCACCAGCCCATCACAGTAACTGAGTACCTGTCACCAGCCCATCAGAGTGCACGAGTACCTGTCACCAGCCCATCAGAGTACCCGAGTACCTGTCACCAGCCCATCAGAGTAACCGAGTACCTGTCACCAGCCCATCAGAGTAACCAAGTACCTGTCACCAGCCCACCCGAGTACCTGTCACCAGCCCATCAGAGTACCCGAGTACCTGTCACCAGCCCATCAGAGTACCCGAGTACCTATCTGCAGCTCATCAAGTTACCCGAGTACCTGTCTCCAGCCCATCAGAGTACCCGAGTACCTATCTGCAGCCCATCAGAGTACCCGAGTACCTATCTGCAGCCCATGCCTCATAGAATATACATTGGGGTGCTTGTCATTTTGTAGGTAATTCCACTGCCCTGGTGCTCAAGGACATTCAAAAGTGTGATAGGTAGGAATGAAATGAGATGTGTAAATTATGCTCCTAGAACTCCTTAAGGTACTACTTCAATGTTGGCCTCTGTATGTTGCAGGCTGTGTAGAAGTCTGACACATGTGGTATCACCATACTCTGGATGAGTAGCTGAATGTGTTTTGGGGTGTAATTTTTGCTATATACATGCTATGTGTTAAAAATATCTTATAAATTGACAACTTTGTGTAAAAAAAATGCGTTTCCATTTTTTTTCCACATTTTCCATCTGAGTACCTGTCACAGCCCATCTGAGTACCTGTCACCGTCTTTCAGAGTACCTGTCACCACCCATCAGAGTACCCGAGTACCAGTCACCAGCCCATCAGAGTACCCGAGTACCTCTCTGTAGCCCATCAGAGTACCCGAGTACCTGTCACCAGGCCATCAGAGTACCAGAGTACCTGTCACCAGCCCATCAGAGTACCTGAGTACCTGTCACCAGCCTTTCAGAGTACTCGAGTACCTGTCACCAGCCCATCAGAGTACCCGAGTACCTGTCACCAACCCATCACAGTAATTGAGTACCTGTCACCAGCCAATCAGAGTGCACGAGTACCTGTCACCAGCCCATCAGAGTACCCGAGTACCTGTCACCAGCCCATTAGAGTAACCGAGTACCTGTCACCAGCCCATCAGAGTAACCGAGTACCTGTCACCAGCCCACCCGAGTACCTGTCACCAGCCCATCAGAGTACCCGAGTACCTGTCTCCAGCCCATCAGAGTACCCGAGTACCTATCTGCAGCCCATCAGAGTACCCGAGTACCTATCTGCAGCCCATGCCTCATAGACTATACATTGGGGTGCTTGTCATTTTGTAAGTAATTCCACTGTACTGGTGCTCAAAGACATTCAAAAGTGTGATAGGTAGGAATGAAATGAGATGTGTAAATTATGCTCCTAGAACTCCTGAAGGTACTACTTCAATGTTGGGCCTCTGTATGTTGCAGGCTGTGTAAAAGTCTGACACATGTGGTATCACCATATTCTGGATGAGTAGCTGAATGTGCTTTGGGGTATAATTTTTGCTATATACATGCTATGTGTTAAAAATATCTTATAAATTGACAACTTTGTGTAAAAAAAATGCGTTTCCATTTTTTTCCCACATTTTTCAAAAACTTCTGGAAAAAAATGAACTGTTCAAAAGACTCATTATGCCTCACAGATTATACGTTGGGGTGTTAGCTTTCCAAAATGGAGTCATTTTGTGGGCAATTCCATTGTCCTGGTGCTCCAGCGCCTTCAAAATATAATAGGTGGTTGAGAAATGAGATGTGTAATTTATGCTCGTAGAACGCCTGAAGGTGCTACTTCCATGTTGGACCTTTGTATGTGGCCAGGCTGTGTAAAAGTCTCACACATGTGGTATCGCCATACTCAGAAGAGTAGCAGGATGTATTTTGGGGTGTAATTTGGTGTATGCATATGCTCTGTGAGAGAAATAACCTGTTAATATGACAATTTTGTAAAAAAAAAAAAAAAAAAATCTTGATTTTGCAAAGAATTGTGGGAAAAAAATACAACTTAAAAAAACTCAACATGCTACTTACTTAATACCTTGGAATGTCTACTTTCTAAAAAGGGGTCATTTGGGGGGTATTTGTACTTTCCTGACATGTTAGTCTCTCAAGAAATGAGATACACCTGATGTACTGAAGGCCTGAGCAGATGTGATCAATTTTCAATGATTGGCACCATAGCTTGTGGACTCTATAACTTTCTGCAAAGACCAAATAATATACACTAATTTGGGTTATATATTTACCAAAGATATGTAGCAGTATAAATTTTAGCCAAAATTTATGAAAAAAAAAATTACTAATTTGCATTTGTGATGGTGATGGAAGACATATTTCTTTGCTGTTTCCGAATATTGGAAGATCTATGTATATAAATTGTTTATTTGGACACTTCATTTTTTGATTTTTTTTTGATGGTGTGATCCCTGAATTTTATTTTTTATTTTTTGTGTTTTGCTTTTTGATTCATTATTCTTGGACTCTTAAATTAAGAAGCATACATATGAGATATATTTACATATTTGTTGTGTTTGTGGTCACTGGTTTATGCAATTCTAGCACTTTTTTGCACTTGCACTTTTATGATATTTACAGAGAGCGCGGTTTCAATTAATTAATTTTAATTAATTTTTTCACATTTACAGTTTTTACAACGTGCTGCTCCTATTGTTATCATTTCACACTTTAATCACACACGATTTCTTTGCCATTTGCGCAGGTTGGTGGTAGTTCCACTCATTATCAACTGATATAGAGAACTTGACATTTCCAACATTTGTAATAAAAACACCTATTATTAGCAGAACAAATTGTCGTGGCTACCTTCCATGCCATGTTATGTTTAGCTGTAAATGACAGGTGCTCTTTTAAAGTCATTGTTAGATTCCCAGTGAAAAGGTTAGCAGTATTTCTGTTGTTCCGGAGTGCTTAAACATCCTTTCTTCAAAGCTAGATATGGAAATCAAGATGGCTTCTGGAAGAAGAAAGGATAGAACGAGGTTCGGGTGAGAAAGGTTTCATGCACGGTTATTTTTATCAAAACGACACAAAAGGACCAGGTTGAATTCCGGTGCACTGATTGTGTGCTCCTCACACCCATTCTGTTTACATTGATTAGTAGAGAATAGAGCGCGGAGGAGAAGTATTTCCTTTTGGTTACTGTACAAATAAATTTCAACAATACAAAGTATACATTCATTCCTGTGATCACAGGCAGACTGTGTACCTGGAATATATAATCTGCACAGTCCTGCCCGCAAATGGGAGAGGTGAGCACAAATAATACTTTTTTTTTCCCGTGATAACACAATACTTTGAATAGAGACTTGGGATGACATAGGTCACCAGTAAGCAGTCTAATTTCCATGTGGCCCTAAAACTTTTAAAAGGAATAAATACAATTTCTGGGTTTATTATATTTTGGTAAAATGATATACACTATATTGTCAAAAGTATTGAGACGCCTGCCTTTACACGCACATAAACTTTAATGGCATCCCAGTCTTCGTCCGTAGGGTTCAATATTGAGTTGGCCCACCCTTTGCAGATATAACAGCTTCACCTCTTCTGGGAAGGCTGTCCACAAGGTTTAGAAGAAATGAAACAAGATTACCAGGTGGCAGACTTTTAAGGCACTAAATGGTAAAAAGGTATATTCTAATATGAAAAGTATTTATTGAAATATGAAAAATACACAACATTTAATAAAAAAAACATGTCGAGAATAAACATTCCAGTGTTGTCATACAAATCAGAATACATATAACGGACTGGTGTGTGGAGTGTGTCTATGGGAATGTTTGACCGTTCTTCCAGAAGCGCATTTGTGAGGTCAGGTACTGATGCGGTTTAGAAGGCCTGGCTTGCAGTCTCTCTAATTCATCCAAAAGGTGTTCTATTGGGTTGAGGTCAGGACTCTGTGCAGGCCAGTCAAGTTCCTCCACCCCAAACTCACTCATCCATGTCTTTATAGACCTTGCTTTCTGCAATGGTGCACAGTCGTGATGGAACAGGAAGGGGCCATCACCAAACTGTTCCCACAAAGTTGGGAGCATGAAATTGTCCAAAATGTCTTGGTATGCTGATGCCTTAAGAGTTCCATTCACTGGAACTAAGGGGCCAAGCCCAACCCCTGAAAAACAACCCCCACACCATAATCCCCCCTCCACCAAATGATTTGGACCAGTACACAAAGCAAGATCCATAAAGACATGGATGAGTGAGTTTGGGGTGAAGAAACTTGACTGGCCTGCACAGAGTCCTGACCTCAACACCTTTGGGATAGATTAGAGCGGTGACTACGAGCCAGGCCTTCTCACCCAACATCAGTGCCTGACCTCACAAATGCGCTTCTGGAAGAATGGTCCAACATTCCCATAGACACACTCCTAAACCTTGTGTACAGCCTTCCCAGAGGAGTTAGAGCTGTTATAGCTGCAAAGGGTGGGCCAACTCAATATTGAACCCTACGGACTAAGATTGGGATGCCATTAAAGTTCATGTGCAGGTAAAGGCAGGCGTCCCAATACTTTTGGTAATATAGTGTATAAAGAAACAGAGAGCTGCAGAGATATGATGAGACACACCTCTTGTGCTGCCAGCTGAGCTTTACTGAACTGGAAAAAATAGTCTAATAAACAAGAAGTAAAGGCAAAACGTTATTTTCAATTTGAAAGGAGGGCAATAACCCCTGTCAGTTTTTATATTATTTAATTTTTTTTACATCTCATTGGGGACATTTTTTTCACTTCCTGTCCCCCTAGGCAAAACAGAAAGTAAATGGAAATCCCTCTAAAGTGGGGGAATCCCTGGTTGTTACCAGAACTGGCATGCCCCATTAGAAGATTTCCTTCTCTATTCCGGTTTTGGTGACAACCCAAAATTTTGGATTTTCTTTCACTTCCACTCTCTGTAATATGGGTAAACAGGACAAATAGAAAGCATGAATCTACCTAACAGGGGCGCAGATAGCAATAAAACCTTTAAAAAAAATAATTGCCTTTAGTTATACAGTGGAACCTTGGATTACGAGCATAATCCGTTCCAGGAGAATGGTTGTAATCCAAAGCACTCGCATATCAAAGCGAGTTTTCCCATAGAAGTCAATGGAAAAATAATTTGTTCCACATTGACTTCTTTTGCATGCAATACCGCATGTGGCCAGAGGTGGATGGGGGCGCAGGAGAGATATAATCGGAGACAGCTTGTATGCACTCGGAAAAACCCTCGGAAAGGCTCGTAAATACTCGGGAACGGGAGTATTTCCGAGTGTTTCTGAGTATTTCCGAGTGTATCCGAGTATATCTTTCCAGTGCCCCCCCACCTCTGGCCACATGTGGCATTGCATGCAATAGAAGTCAATGTGGAACAAATAATTTTTGTTTCCATTGACTTCTATGGGGAAACTCGCTTTGATATGCGAGTGCTTTGGATTACAAGCATTCTCCCGCATCGGATCTATCTAAGTATTTCCGAGCGGCTCCGAGTGTCACTGGCGTCCTCGCACCTCTGACCAAATGCGGTACGACACACCACAGAGACTTGAATCCTGCTCGTTTTGCGAGACAACACTCGCAAACTGAGTCAGGATTTAAAAAAAATAAAAGCTCGTACTGCGAAACGCTTGTCAACCGCGTTACTCGCAATGCGAGGTTCCACTATACTTTAAAGCAGTATTAAATCCAAAAGCAAACGTTTATTATATTGCAGCTTACCAATTCTTCGATGTGACGGCTGCATCAGTTTCCTTTTTTAGGCTTTCTTTTCTTATATTTTTATCTGGTGATCCAGTTTGCAAGTCTATTGTTTTTCAAAAGCACAAACTCTCCAGCAAAATGTATCAGTTTACATGGATGAGACAAACCAAAGCGGTGATTAAAATGATCGACTTGTATTATTTTATTATTATTTTCTTTTTTTTATGATTATAAAGTGTGAGCTGGAGTTTGGCTTCAATTTGTTATTGTATTTAAAAGAGAAGTTCAGGTTCCCCCACCCAAAAAAAAAAAAAAAAAAAGAAATGATATTCAATTCAATTGATATTGAATGAATTTCAAAAGAGCCATCTTCCCTAAACTACAAACCTTGCTAAAAGGCATAAATTGGGATAAAATATTAGGAACAAAGAATACGGAGGAGAGATGGGTTTGCTTTAAGAGCATATTAAATAAGGGCATTAGCCAATGTATCCCATTGGGTAATAAATTTAAAAGAGCGAACAAACATCCTGGATGGCTTAACTCCAATGTAAAAATGCATATAAAAGCAAAGGAGAAGGCCTTCAAAAAATACAAGATTGAGGGATCATCATCAGCATTCAGAATTTATAAGGAATGCAATAAGAAATGTAAGGGTGCAATTAGGATGGCTAAGATAGAACATGAAAGACACATAGCGGAGGAGAGCAAAAAAAATCCCAAGAAATTCTTTTAGTATGTAAACAGTAAAAAAGGGAGGACAGACCATATTAGCCCCATAAAGAATGAGGAAGGACATCTGGTTACAAAGGATGGGGAGATGGCAAAGGTATTGAATTTATTCTTCTCCTCAGTCTTCACGAGTAAATCGGGGGGCTTCAGTAACCAAAACTGCAGTGTTTATCCTCATGACACAACACAGGAAGCACCTACATGGTTAACAGAGGACGGAATTAAAATTAGACTTGAGAAACTTAACATTAATAAATCACCGGGACCAGATGGCTTGCATCCGAGGGTACTTAGGGAACTCAGTCAGGTGATTGCCAGACCGTTGTTCCTAATTTTTACAGACAGTCTATTGACTGGAATGGTACCAGCTGATTGGAGAAAAGCCAATGTAGCACCAATATTTAAAAAGGGCCCAAAAAACATCCCTGGGAATTACAGACCAGTTAGCCTAACATCAATAGTATGTAAACTCTTGGAGGGGATGATAAGGGACTATATACAAGATTTTAGTAATAAGAATGATATCATTAGCAGTAATCAGCATGGATTCATGAAGAATCGTTCTTGCCAAACCAATCTATTAACCTTCTATGAGGAGGTGAGTTGCCATCTAGATAAAGGAAGGCCCGTAGACGTGGTGTATCTGGATTTTGCAAAAGCATTTGACACAGTTCCCCATAAACGTTTACTGTACAAAATAAGGTCCGTTGGCATGGACCATAGGGTGAGTACATGGATTGAAAACTGGCTACAAGGGCGTGTTCAGAGGGTGGTGATAAATGGGGAGTACTCAGAATGGTCAGGGGTGGGTAGTGGGGTTCCCCAGGGTTCTGTGCTGGGACCAATCCTATTTAATTTGTTCATAAATGATCTGGAGGATGGGGTAAACAGTTCAATCTCTGTATTTGCAGATGATACTAAGCTAAGCAGGGCAATAACTTCTCCGCAGGATGTGGAAATCTTGCAAAAAGACCTGAACAAATTAATGGGGTGGGCGACTACATGGTAAATGAGGTTCAATGTAGAAAAATGTAAAATAATGCATATGGGTGGCAAAAATATGAATGCAATCTATACACTGGGGGGAGAACCTCTGGGGGAATCTAGGATGGAAAAGGACCTGGGGGTCCTAGTGGATGATAGGCTCAGCAATGGCATGCAATGCCAAGCTGCTGCTAATAAAGCAAACAGAATATTGGCATTAAAAGGGGGATCAACTGCAGGGATAAAACGATAATTCTCCCGCTCTACAAGACTCTGGTCCGCCCGCACCTGGAGTATGCTGTCCAGTTCTGGGCACCAGTCCTCAGGAGGGACGTACTGGAAATGGAGCGAGTACAAAGAAGGGCAACAAAGCTAATAAAGGGTCTGGAGGATCTTAGTTATGAGGAAAGGTTGCTAGCACTGAACTTATTCTCTCTGGAGAAGAGACGCTTGAGAGGGGATATGATTTCAATTTACAAATACTGTACTGGTGACCCCACAATAGGGATAAAACTTTTTCGCAGAAGAGAGTTTAAAAAGACTCGTGGCCACTCATTACAATTAGAAGAAAAGAGGTTTAACCTTAAACTACGTAGAGGGTTCTTTACTGTAAGAGCGGCAAGGATGTGGAATTCCCTTCCACAGGCGGTGGTCTCAGCGGGGAGCATTGATAGCTTCAAGAAACTATTAGATAATCACCTGAATGACCGCAATATACAGGGATATACAATGTAATACTGACACATAATCACACACATAGGTTGGACTTGATGGACTTGTGTCTTTTTTCAACCTCACCTACTATGTAACTATGTAACTATGTAACCTAGGTAGATGCCGCATTGGTCTAATGCTGCTTCTATCTTCCACCGCCTCTGCACTGAGAAGTGATTGATCAAACATCGCTGTTGGCTAAAAACGAGTCACAGGAGTGCAGAACAAACTGCAATCCTGTGATCCATTGGAGAAGTAGGGCCAACACTATCCTCACCACAGACTGACAATGCTGATGTCTGCTGTGCCTCCTGAGTTTGTTCCTCCAGAGTTGTGTCACTAATACAGGAGGTGTGTTACAGGTCAGATCACCAGGTAAAAACAGAAGGAAAAAAAGCCAAAGAAAAGAAAACTGAAACAGCCACCGCATCTAATGATTGATAAGCTGCAATATATTACATTTTTGGTTTTGGGTTTAATACCGCTTTAACCGCTTGCCGACCAGCCGCCGTCATTACACTGCGGCAGGTTGGCGCGGCTGCGCAAATCGCTGTAGCTGTACATCAGCCGCTTTAAGAGCAATAGCAGGCGCACGTCACCGGAGCCAATGCGCATAGCCGGTGGCTGCGATGTCCGCTGCCCACCCGCGATCGCTCCACAGAGAGCCAGAATGGGGGTCTGTCAATGTAAACAAACAGATCCCTGTTCTGTCAGGGGAGGAGAGAGATCGTCTGTTCCTAGTGATCAGGAACAGTGATCTGTCTCCTCCTCCAGTCAGTCCCCTCCCCCCACAGTTAGAAACACCTTCCTAGGGAACACTTAACCCCTTGATCGCCCCCTAGTGTTAACCCCTTTCCTTGCCATTGTCATTTATACAGTAATCAGTGGCTATTTTTAGCTCTGATCGCTGTATAAATGTCAGTGGTCCCAAAAAAATATCCAAAGTGTTCGATCTGTTCGCCACAATGTCACAGTCCAGCTAAAAATCGCAGATCACTGCCATTACTAGTAAAAAATAAAAATTTATAATAAAAATGGCATAACTATATCCCCTATTTTGTAGACGCTATAACTTTTGCGCAAACCAATCAATATACGCTTATTGTGATTTTTTTTACCAAAAATATGTAAAAGAATACGTATTGGTCTAAACTGAGGAAGAAATTAGTTTTTTGACATTTTTTGGGGGGATAATTATTATAGCAAAAAGTAAAATATATTGTTTGTTTTTTTCAAAATTGTTGCTTTTTTTGTTTATAGTGCAAAAAAAAACACAGAGGTGATCAAATACCACCAAAAGAAAGCTCTATTTGTGGCCTGGTCAGTAACCTCCCTGGCGGTATGATTATGTCAGATTTTTGCATCTCAAAGCGGTACAATTGTTTTGCATAGAAATTTGGCGTTTTATATTGTAGGCCTGTAATTCTTAGCAATAACACACTTAAATCTGTCCAACTAAGAGTCTAGTAGACATCCCGGGTATGATGAAGTTTGAAACACAAAATCATAAATTATAATATAATACATAAAATAATAATATAATAATAATAAAATTAATTTCCCCACGATTTACTGTCACTCAATTCTGCAAGTGTTCTAATTTACTATCGTTGTTTTCTAGCTGGTCTAAAGCCACTTTTGACGTAAAGGGACACTTTTTGGTTGCTGTGGACAATCTCCAGTTTCCAGGCAGAAAGGACAGTATATAACGTATAAAACTGCAGGCAGGGCACTGGACAAAACACTGGGGACAAATGGGTTGTGAAATAATTTCATACAGTACAGTGGAAACGTGGATTGCGAGTAACGCAGTTAACGAGCATTTCACAATACAAGCACTGTATTTTTAAAAATCGTAACTCGGTTTGCGAGTGTTGTCTCGCAAAACGAGCACGATTCAGGCCAAAGCGTGTGCAGTACCGCGTTTGGCCTGAGGTGGGGGGGCGCCGGAGCCGACTGCCGGAAATGCACGGAAAGGCCCGAGGACAGCCCGGCTGACCTCGGCAAACCTCGGGAACGGAGACTTTCCGAGGTTTGCCGAGGTGTCCTCAGGCCTTTCCGGTCGTTTCCAAGGTTCTCCGGCGCCCCCCCACCTCTGGCCACATGCGGTATTGCATGCCATTGAAATCAATGCAGAACTAATTATTTTTGTTTCCGGTGCCCCCCCCACCTCTGGCCGCATGCGGTATTGCATGCCATTGAAGTCAATGTGGAACTAATTATTTTAGTTTCCATTGACTTCAATGGGGAAACTCGCTTTGATATGCGAGTACTTAGGATTACGAGCATTTTCCTGGAACGGATTATACTCGTAATCCGAGGTTCCACTGTAATGACATCTGTAAGATTACACTGTACTGTATGTATTATGATTTTTCAATTTTTTTTAATTTGCCGCCGGGCTCCGCCCCCCCCCCCCCATGCGTCGCGACGCTCGCAGGGAACGGGGCCCGGCACAGAGAGGCATCGGGCGGAGGACAGAGCCTGCAGACACAGCGGGGGGACATTGCAGGATCCTGGGGACAAGGTAAGTATACCGCAACAGGATCCTGCAATGCGATCTCGAGTGTGGCTCGGGGTTACCACTAATGGTGCTGAAATTTAACCCCGAGCCACACTCAGGAAAACTGCCAGGGAGGTTAAGGGGGTAAATCCTTCCGGAGCTGAAGTAGTTAAATATAAAGAAACATAAATAAACCCTTAATGGCGATCTGGTGGAAGGATTGCGTGGATGTGTATCTTTGAGTGGCTCGCCCATAGTCAGCGGACTACTTTTATGGAGAAGTGGTAAGCATGGACCTATGTGCATACATACATCTTTTAGCTTTCAAACAATTCTTCTCTATATGCTTTACAGTCCTGAGAAAATTGCCTTTATGACTCATCACTCTCGAAGGCTCCCAATACAACAAGAAGTCAGCAAAACTATGAAAATGAAATTTATACGTTCAGACAACAAAATTTTAATAACCTGTGAAATTTTCGTTTCTCCTAGGAGAATTTTAGTGTCTGTACGACAGCGCTCTGTATTTTATTGTTATACTTTGTGTCTGGTCAGCAAGTTTTAAGGTGCAACGTTCTACCAATAAAGTTGCATTTTATGGCACACGGCTCACTGCTTTACAACCCAAGTAAATATTGTCTCTTTTTTGCGTGTATTTTTTTTTAAACTTCATTTAATTTGCTTGTTTTTATTTCTTAAAGTTGTTTTTTTATTTTTATTATAAATGTGTCAGCAGTAATTTTTCAAAGCTTGGTATAATTAGTTTAATTTGGGTAGATCACATTCTCTAAGTTTGCGTAGGGTAATATTTCTACAAAAACCCGGGTAAGAAATTAATTTATTTTTCTTTGAAACATGAACTGTGGCCAATCACAGTTAGGTTAAATGCCTATTTGATATCATAGACAGCGTTTGGTGCCAAAGGAAAGTGTAATAGTATTTGTTTAAATTTATTTTACGTTTTCAAATATTTACATTTAATTATGTATTTTTTTTCCATTGTTTGTACAATATATTTATTTTACAAATATATCTTTTATTAGAAAAATGTCTATGACAGTCAGTTTCCAGGCCATATAAAAAGAAAGTCCAATGCTTCTGTGTGCTTGTGGTTCTACAGACTGAAATCCAGATGGTATAGTGATAATCATGTCCTTTATTCACATACACTATATTACCAAAAGTATTGGGACGCCTGCCTTTACATGAACATGAACTTTAATGGCATCCCAGTCTTAATCCATAGGGTTCAATATTGAGTTGGCCCACCCTTTGCAGCTATAACAGCTTCAACTCTTGTGGGAAGGCTGTCCACAAGGTTTAGGAGTGTGTCTATGGGAATGTTTGACCGTTATTCCAGAAGCGCATTTGTGAGGTCAGGCACTGATTTGGAGGAGAAGGCCTGGCTCACAGTCTCAACTCTAATTAATTCCAAAGGTGTTCTATCCGGTTAAGGTCAGGACTCTGTATAGGCCAGTCAAGTTCTCCATCCCAAACTCGCTCATTCATGTCTTTATGGACCTTGCTTTGTGCTCTGGTGCACAGTCATGTTGGAACAGGAAGAAACCATCCCCAAACTGTTCCCACAAAGTTGGGAGCATGAAATTGTCCAAAATGTCTTGATATGCTGACACCTTAAAAGTTCTCTTCACTGGAACAAAGGAGCCAAGCCCAACCACTGAAAAACAACCCTGCACAATAATCCCCCCTCCACCAAATGATTTGGACCAGTGCACAAAGCAAGGTCCATAAAGACCTGGATGTGCGAGTTTGGGGTGGAGGAACTTGATTGGCCTGCACAGAGTCCTGACCTCAACCTGATAGGACACCTTTGGGATGAGTTAGGGTGGAGACTGTGAGCCAGGCCTCCAACATCCAACATCCAACATCAGTGCCTGACCTCACAAATGCGCTTCTGGAAGAATGGTCAAACATTCCCATAGACACACTCCTAAACATTGTGGACAGCCTTCCCAGAAGAGTTAAAGCTGTTATAGCTGTAAAGGGTGGGCCGACTCAATATTGAACCCTACGGACTAAGACTGGGATGCCATTAAAATTCAGTGCATGTAAAGGCAGGCGTCACAATACTTTTGATAATATAGTGTATTTATTTTACCTTTTATTAGAAAAAATATTATTATACAGGATTTATATAGCGCCAACAGTTTGTGTAGCGCTTTACAACATGAGGGCAGGCAGTACAGTTACAATACAACTCAATACAGGAGGGATCAGAGGGCCCTGCTCATTAGAGCTTACAATCTAAGAGGGAGGATCAAGTGATACAAAAGGTAATAACTGTGGGGGATGAGTGAGCTGATGGAGAATGTACAAGAACAGGTATTAGGTGGGGGCAGGATGGGCTTCTCTGAAGAGAAGGGATTGTCTAAAAGCAAACAGAGTAGGAGATAATCGGACAGATTGGGGTAGGGAGTTCCCTAGGATGGGAGAGGCTCTGGAAAATTCCTGGAGATGAGCATGGTAGTAGGTGGCGATGGCGCTAGAGAGCAGGAGGTCTTTGGAGGAACAAAGAGAACGATTAGGTTGATATTTTGACACTAGGCTTGTAATGTAGCTGTGAGCAGAGTTGTGGATGGCTCTGTAAGTTGTTGTTAGCATTTTGAATTGAATTTGTTGGGTGAGTGGAAGCCCAGTGGAGGGATTGGCAGAGAGATGTAGCAGACACTGAGCGGTTGGTAAGGTGGATAAACCTGGCAGCACTATTCATGATGGACTGATGGTGGAATAGCCTATGTAAAGGTAAGCCAATGAGGAGGAAGTTGCAGTAGTTGAGGTGAGAGATGACCAGGGAGTGAATTAGGAGCTTTGTGGTGTCATTGGTTAGGAAGGGACGTATTTTGGAGATGTTGCAGAGGTTGAGGCGGCAAGATTTGGACAGTAATTGGATGTGGGGCCTAAAGATAGATCAGAGTCCAGGATTAAACCTAGAACCTTGGGATATGGGGATGGGCTTATAGTTGCACCATCGATCTTCACAGTGAAATCACTCAATCAATCTTGTTGGTTCTACAGACTAAAATCCAGATGGTATAGTGACAATCATGTCCTTTATTCACATAATGTAGCAGGCGTCGCAGGAAAATATTTTGGGACCTCGCAGGATCCCTTTCTCAAGGCTTTTTTCTGCCTTGAAAGAAGAATCCTGTAAGGTCCCGACAAGTCAACCCTTGATGGCTGTTAATTTATGTGAATAAAGGACAAGATTATCACCCTACTAAGGTGTGCTACGATGATTGTATGGTGGCGCCATCCACCAATTCACTACAACCCCCTACATGAACTGTGGGAGAGCCTGTAAGGAGTGTGACAGATATAATGCAACTTCTCAGTGAAATCCAGATGGGTCTCTGCTAGGAGAAGTGTGTGTGGGGGGGGTTGTCTCTTATTTGATTTATTTAGCTGTGTTGGGTATAAGCAATTTTCCAGTGATTTCAGGCTATTAAAATATATGTTTGCCTGCCTCCTAATGGATAATGAGGCTGCCAATCGCCTTAGAAAAACAACTTTAGTTTCCTATATTTCTTTACCTACCAATCATTTTGACATATAGGGATTGATTTAGTAAAGGCAAAGAGACTGTTCACTTTGCTCCAGAGCTTAGTAAATGAGGTAAAAGAATACCCAATCACGTGCAAGGAAAAAAAATAAAAAAGCATTTTTGCTTGCACATGATTGGATGGTGGAAGTTGGCAGAGCTTCTACTCATTTACTAAACTCTGGAGCAACTGAGTGCAACTGCACTTTGCAAAGTGCACAGTCTATTTGCCTTTGGTAAATCAACCCCACAATTTTTAAAATGCAGGAAAAAATGCTACTGCTCTATTAACCTCCCTGGCGGTATGATTACGTCAGATTTTTGCGTCTCAAAGCGGTACAATTGTTTTGCATAGAAATTTGGCGTTTTATATTATAGGCCTGTAATTCTTAGGAATAACTCACTTAAATCTGTCCAAACAAGAGTCTAGTAGACATTCCGGGTTTGATAAAGTTTGAAACACGAAATCATAAATTATAATATAATAAAAAACTATAAATAATTATCAAAAATAATAATATAATAATAACATGTATTCAATAATGTAATGAAATCAAAAACACTGAAATTTGCTCAGTTGCAGAATTGTCGCTGTCATTACTTTTAGTGTTTGATGACGAATTTTCCCCACGACTCACTATCGCTCAGTTCTGCGATTCTAATTTACTATCACTGTTTTCTGGCTGGTCAGAAACCGCTTTTGATGTAAAGGGAACTTTTTGGTTGCCATGGACAATCTCAAGTTTCCAGGCAGAAAGAACAGTATATATAATATAAAACTGCATGCAGGGCACAGGTCAAAACATTAGAGTCAAAAGGGATGTGAAATGATTTGAGATTTGATACAGTAATGTAATCTGTAAGATCACAGTGTACTGTATGTGTTATGTTTTTTGCACTTTTTAAATTTGGCGCAGGGCTCCGCCCCTGTGCGTCGTGATGCTCGCAGAGAACAGAGCCCGGCACACAGTACATCAGGCGGAGGACACAGCCCGCGGACAGAGCGGGAGGACATTACAGGATCCTGGAGACAAGGTAAGTAACTTTGCATGGATGAATAAGTGAAGTATGTGGCGCTAACTAAAGTGCACAGATATTATATATGTGATTGGAGGAATTTGACATCGATCGAAAGTTGTTTTTGCACAATTTTTTTTTTCTTTCTTTTCTGCACACGGATTTAATTCATGAACTTATATATGTGAATGTATTCATATTAGTGTTTATCACTTGTTGGACTTTGTTTTTTGAATTTCACCTTTTACACTCCAGGAGAACAGTGGGTTTATTCAGAAATTTTTATTTTTCACATTTCTTTTTTAATGTTTGTCATTTTATCATTAGGATTGTCATATATATATTTTCATTTGATGCATTTTATATATATACACACTGGATGTTATTTTAGAATGCTGTTTGGAATCTGTGGCATTGATGCACTTTACCAGTGATCTAGAGAAGAGTAAAGAAGATTTGTTATTGTTATTTTTATTTTCACTTGCACTTGCCTATTCTGTTCTACACGCTTACTTGTCAGGTGTGTGAGTGGTTCTATTTAGTATTTATATGCTTATTGATTCATTTCTGCACTTTAGTTAGCGCCACATACTTAATAAGTAATATAAAATAAGTTGCGCTAGAAATAAACAATCACACTTAAAGTGACACAAACTGAGAAAAGCAAATGTCGCAAATGATGATCATTCAAACAAATGGACTTTGCTGTTCATCTATATTCATTTCTCCATATATCAATTAATTTGTGCACTCATCACCGTTTTATTTTAATTGTGCATATGGACATTTGTTTGAATGATCATCATTCGCGATATTTGCTATTGTCAGTTTTGTGTCACTTTAAGTGTGATTGTTTATTTCTAGCGCAACTTATTTTATATTACTTATTTCCACCATAGGGATATTTGATGGTTTTTGTTGCAACTTTTTTGTATTTTTTGTATTTTTCTAGCGCGGTATTTTATTTATTTTTATTTATGTTTGTAGCACCACATACTTCACTTATTCATATATTTTATCTGTGTGGGAACACTTTTATATGTTGACAGCCTCCTCCATCCTTTTATATCTTATTCTATACAGTTTGGTTTTGCGCATTAGTTCCCCCATTTCTTTAACTTTGCATGGATCCTGCGATGCAATCCCGAGTGTGGCTCGGGGGTTACCGCTTTTGGTAGTGAAAATGCACCCCGAGCCACACTCGGGATTACCGCTAGGGAGGTTAAAGTGGTTTATTCTATGGATAAAGGTAAAGAACCGTCTGTGTGCAGCCCCCCCCCCCCAGCCCCATCTTCTACTTACCTGAACCCAATCTTGATCCAGCGATGTGCACAAGAGCGGCCGCTCTCCCAGCTCTCTCCTTACTCATTGGCTCAGACACAGCAGTGGGAGCTGCTGCTCTCAATCTCAGCCAGTGAGGAGGGAGTGGGGGGAGGGGCTGAGCCCCGTTTTGTGAGAGCGAGCATGCATCAGTGTCCCTATAGCAAGCGGCTTGCTATGGGGGCACCAGCAGAGGGAGGAGTCAGGGGGGCCCTGAGAAGAAGAGGATAGGGGCTGCTCAGTGTAAAACCAGTACACAGAGCAGGTAAGTAGAACATGTTTGTTATTAGTTTTTTTTTAAATTTCCATTAGTATCGCTTTACGTTTTACCACATTGTTTGGCACCGAATATCGACAGTTATGGGCTACTGTAGCTCTCTAGATGCGTTGGGATGCCATTCAAGATGAGTGGTATTGCAATATACAGTTGTGCTCATAAGTTTACATACCCTGGCAGAATTTATGATTTCTTGACCATTTTTCAGAGAATATGAATGATAACACAAAAACCTTTCTTTCCCTCATGGTTAGTGTTAGTGGCTGAAGCCATTTATTAATAATCAACTGTGTTTACTCTTTTTAAATCATAATAACAACAGAAACTACCCAAATGACCCTGATCGAAAGTTTACATACCCCAGTTCTTAATACCGTGTATTGCCTCCTTTAACATCAATGACAGCTTGAAGTCTTTTGTGGTATTTGTGGATGAGGCTCTTTATCTTCTCAGATGGTAAAGCTGCCCATTCCTCTTGGCAAAAAGCCTCCAGTTCCTGTAAATTCTTGGGCTGTCTTGCATAAACTGCACGTTTCAGATCTCCCCAGAGTGGCTCAATGATATTGAGGTCAGGAGACTGAGATGGCCACTCCAGAACCTTCACTTTATTCTGCTGTAGCCAATGACAGGTCGACTTGGCCTTGTGTCTTGGATCATTGTCATGTTGGAATGTCCAAGTACGTCCCATGCACAGCTTCCTGGCTGATGAATGCAAATGTTCCTCCAGTATTTTTTGATAACATACTGAATTCATCTTGCCATCAATTTTGACCAAATTTCCTGTGCCTTTGTAGCTCACACATCCCCAAAACATCAGCGATCCACCTCCGTGTTTCACAGTAGGATGGTGTACCTTTCATCATAGGCCTTGTTGACTCCTCTCCAAATGTAGTGTTTATGGTTGTGGCCAAAAAGCTCAATTTTGGTCTCATCACTCCAAATGACTTTGTGCCAAAAGGTTTGAGGCTTGTTGCTGTGCTGTTTGGCGTATTGTAAGATATTTTGTGGCATTTGCATAGTAATGGCTTTCTTCTGGTGACTCGACCATGCAGCCCATCTTTCCTCAAGTGCCTCCTTATTGTGCATCTTGAAACAGACACACCACATGTTTTCAGAGTCCTGTATTTCACCTGAAGTTATTTGTGGGTTTTTCTTTGCATCCTGAACAATTTTCCTGGCAGTTGTGGCTGACATTTTAGTTGGTCTACCTGACCGTGGTTTGGTTTCAACAGAACCCCTCATTTTCCACTTCTTGATTAGAGTTTGAACACTGCTGATTTGCATTCTCAATTCCTTGGATATCTTTTTATATCCCTTTCCTGTTTTTTCCCGCTAATCCTTTGACAATTCTTTTGCTTTGCCCATGACTTAGAAATGTCGGTGCAGCACTGGATGAAAGATGCAAGGGTCTGTCAGGAGTCTAGAAACGCATTGACCTTTTATACACACACACTAATTACAAGCAAACAGATCACAGGTGAGGATGGTTACTTTTAATAGCCATTGAAACCCCTTTGTTTTAACATGTGTGCATATTATCAGTCCAAAATCACCAGGGTATGTAAACGTTTGATCAGGGTAATTTGGGTAGTTTCTGTTGTCATTATGATTTAAAAAGAGTAAACACAGTTGATTGATAAAAAAAAGGCTTCAGCCAAACACTAACCATGAAAGAAAGAAAAGTTTTTGTGTTATCATTCATGTTCTCTGAAAAATGGCCAAGAAATCATAAATTCTGCCAGGGTATGTAAACTTATGAGCACAACTGTATCACACTCTGCTTAGCTAATGTAGAACTAAAAGCAAATTTTTTTTTTTTCAGTTTGGTTAGAGTAAGCAAGGTTTATAACCCCTGTCACCCTTTTATGTAATTTATTTCCAATTGGGGAGATTTCCCTTCACTTCCTGTCTCATAGACAAACAGGAAGTGAGAGGAAATCTATCCAAAGTGAGGGAATCCCCTGCTGTTACCAGAACTATCGTCCCCATTGGAAGATTTCCTCTTTTTTTACTGTTGTGGGGACAACCCAAAATATGGGATTCTCTTTTACTTTCACTTTTCACCATAATGGTAAACAGGACAAATAGAGAGGATGAATGTCCCTAATGGGGACACAGACAGCAATGAACTGACAGGTGTTCCAATCCCTCTCCACTCTATCCAAAACTAGAAAAATAAAGTTTTGCCTTTAGTTGTACTTTAATTACCCGGTTTAGTGGTAACTGCCACTATTTACTGTAAATTTCCACAATGTCATGGTATGAACAGACCCTAAAGGGGACACTAATCACAGTTCCAAAAGACAGTAGATTGCAATACTGTTCCTGAGGCTGATAAATAGCCAGAATAACAACAGCAGCAAAAACATTGAACCTTCAGTTTAGAACACGGGTCTTCAAACTCACTAAACAAAGGACCAGTTTACTATCCTTCAGATTTTAGAGGGGCCGGACTTTGGCCGGTAGGAGTAGAAAATGTCCTGGCATCAGTGGGAGGAATAGTGCCCTATTGTTGGTGTCAGTCGGAGGAATGGTGCTCCATTGTTGGTGTCAGTTGGAGGAATAGTGCTCCATTGTTGGTGTCAATGGGAGGAATAGTGCCCCATTGTTGGTGTCAGTTGGAGGAATAGTGCTCCATTGTTGGTGTTAATGGGAGGAATAGTGCTCCATTGTTGGTGTCAATGGGAGGAATAGTGCCCCATTGTTGGTGTCAGTTGGAGGAATAGTGCTCCATTGTTGGTGTCAGCTGGAGGAATAGTGCTCCATTGTTGGTGTCAGTTGGAGGAATAGTGCTCCATTGTTGGTGTCAGTTGGAGGAATAGTGCTCCATTGCCCAGATAGCAAGGATAATTTGCCACAAATTTGTGGCAGCGTTAAATTGTAAGTCTGTTAAAGAGGAAGTAAACTTCCTCTGCAGACATTTACCTATAGGTAGTGAAAATATCTCCTAAACGTGTACCATTTAGGAGACATTTACATTACATGCAGCCAGTGACGGTGCCATTCCTTCCGAGCCCTGTGCTGTGAATGGCGGCTCCTGCGTGCATGCGCGGGAGTAATGTCATCGCGGCTCGGGCCGGTCCAGCAAACCCAGAGCCAGCAAACCCAGAAGAAACTCCGGGAAAAATGTCAGCCGTGGTATGTGGGCGCCACTGCAAAGCTTCGTTCTAAGGTAAGTATTTCATAATGAGTTAGTATGCAATGCATACTAGCTCTTTATGCCTTTGTCTTACAGTTTGTTTGTTTTTCGTTCTTTTTTTTTAAAACAGTTTACAACCCCTTAAACTTTCTTCACTGGCAAGTCTTCCACTGGCAGAGCACTTGAAGTACAAGTTTTAGTTGACAATTTTTGTAGAAAATTTGCGTAGAAAGTCTCTAGCAAGAGCAAAGTTGCAGTGGTGAGTCTACAGCAAGAGCTCTGCAAACCACAGTGACCCCTGTGGTGGGATGACTATTACACAACATAACTGAACCAGACTTTGCAACAGACTTGCAGAATGTTTGCAAAGAAAGCCTGGCAAGTCTAGCATTAGCTTAGCAAGTCATTTTCAAACTTGCTTACTATCTGGGTGTTGGTGTCAGTTGGAGGAATAGTGCCCTATTGTTGGTGTCAGTCAAAGGAATAGTGCCCCTTTGTTGGTGTCAATGTGAGGAATGGTGCCTCATTATTGGTGTAAGTGGGAGGAATAGTGCCTCATCATTGGTGTTAGTGGGAGGAACAGTGCCCCATCGTTGGTGCCAGGGGGAGAATTGTTCCACATTGTTGGTGTCAGTGGGAGGAATAGAGTCCTGTCATTGGCGTCAGTCAGGGGAATAGTGCCCCTTTGTTAATGTCATTGGGAGGAATAAGGCCCCAAGAACGGGATTTGGAGACCACTGGTTTATGAACTTTTGGTAAAAGATGTTTGGAACCTTCACTCTGGCTACACTTATGACACAGCTGACAAAATGTATGCCTTCCTTTAGTGGGTATATTGCTGGTGGGTAGGTGCACTTATAAATTGTACTAAAGCTACTGCATACATATTACTAGACTGGAGCTATTAAGATTAAAGTCTATAAAATGAAATCAGAGCTAACACAAGACTATCATGTATTACAACACGATCTACAATCCTTATAAAATTTAACACTCTTAATTAAACCAGCGTGTAATATCTGGGCCACTTGCCACCGTCAAGGATATAATTGTCACTAACACTCTGTCATTGATGTGCCTGTGATCTATTAATTAAAATGGTTCTGCATGATGTCTTTGTGTGTTTTTTTTTTTCATCTTGGAAAGAGATCTCAGTACTTCTAACAGCAACGCCTACTCTGGCTTACCCTCAAATCTTTCTGTACAATGGGAGAGAAAATATATCATAATTCCTGCCAGCACATATGGTATTAGAAATATAGTTATTCTGACATTTACATTCACCTTGGACTTTTATCAAAAACATTTCACGAACCACAGAGCAGCAATAACAAGAAAAAGGGAGGTTTTCCTGAAAAATATATTACTCTGTCAGTTCACTATTCTATACTGCAGGGTTACTCATTCCTATAGAGTTTTGGGGGGTCAGCCTTGGTCCACACTAGAGTTCCTTTGAGCACTGCTGTGGGAGAATCAGATACTGTATAGTGACCTCTTGCTATGTTTGTGTAAGCTTTAGATAGACTTAAAGTGTTACTAAACCCAGGACTCTGCATTCACTATATCTGGTCTCCCGCAGTACACAGAACATGGGAATGCAATTATTTTAGTAAATATAAACTTCTAAAAACTCTTTCCCATCAGCAGTATATAACAGTCTTGTAACTTCCATCAGTGTCTAGTTAAAGCTTGTAGGAGGAGTTTTCATTCTCCCCTGATTGTCCTATGAGGCTGCAGCACCCCTGACCCTCCGTCTGGACAGTGTTCACCGCTCCTTCACTGCTCCAAAGAAGCTGCTGGCAGGACTTTCTCTGACGCCCTGCCAGTGCACCGCTCCAGTGTGAAAGCCCTCGGCTTTCACACTGGAGTAAATGGAGCAGCTGTTTTAGGGCGGTTTGCAGCCACTATTTTTTAACGCTATAGCGCCGCAAAACGCCCTCAGTGTGAAAGGGGTCTTAAGGACCAGAAGATTTTCCTGCTTAATGACCAGGCCATTTTTTTGTGATGCGGCACTGCTTCGCTTTAACTGACAATTGCGCGGTCGTGCGATGCTGTACACAAACAAAATTGACATCCTTTTTTTCCCACAAATAGAGCTTTCTTTTGGTGGTATTTGATCACCTCTGCGGTTTTTATTTTTTGCGCTATAAACATAAAAAGAGCGACAATTTTAAAAAATATATATTTTTTTACTTTTTGCTATAATAAATATCCCCAAAAATGTTTTTAAAAAACACATTTCTTCATCAGTTTAGACCTATATGTATTCTTCTACATATTTTTGGTAAAAAAATCGCAATAAGCGTATATTGATCGCAGTGGTACTGCGACATTTTGGGGGGACAGATCGGACAATTTTTGGGACCATTGACATTTATACAGCGATCAGTGCTATAAATATGCACTGATTACTATGTAAATGTCACTGGCAGGGAAGGGGTTAACACTAGGGGGCGATCAAGGGGTTAAGTGTGTTCCCTAGGTGTGTTTCTAGCTGTGAGGGGATGGGACTGACTAGAGGAGGAGCCAGATTGTTGTTCCTACTTAGTAGGAACAGACGATCTGTATCTCCTCCCCTGTCAGAACAGGGATTTGTGTGTTTACACACAAATCCCCATTCCTGTTTAGGTGCCCGCGATCGCGGGTGGCTGGCGGCGATTGCACCCCATGCAGCGGTCGTGCTATGGGTCTGAAAGGGAAAGATGAACCCATACGGCGATTCGCGGGAACGTGCCACTTTGCCGACGTATAGCGGCGTGAGGCGGTTGGCAAGTGGTTAAGACAGAAGAATGTTTTTAATGTGCGTTGACTAAACGTCCAATTGAAGATATTCAGTTGGATAGACATTGCACTAACAACCTTCATTTTTATAGTTGTAAAAAGCAAAGGTAATTTTTAATAACATTCAATTACAATTGTATACGCTATATTATTTTTTCTTCATTTGCTATTTTTTTTCCCCACGAAAGTGGAGTTACCCATTACAGCTAGAAAGGCCTCTAACCTTCATTAATGTAGGAACACTGGTTTTTATGATAATACTATATTGGCACATAACTACAGTTTGTTTTTTTGTAAGGGTGTATGGCCTGTATATACAGTAATTCTATATACTGATGTAGAATATACAATTTTGATGCAGCAAGTATGAGTTCTGTCTGCAAAGATCAAACAAGTAGACCAAGGTTTCCCAACTAGGCTTTGTCAAACCCTAGGGTTCCTCCAGAGATTGTTAGAGGTTCCTTGAGAAATGAGCAATTTCTGCCTCTCAGATAAGTTCCCACTGACACCATTAAACCTTTTAGCTACCTGTAAGGGGGGAATTCTTCCCAAAGACCATCAAACTAATGTATCATGATTTGTAGATATAGTCAATTTAACCAGGGTTCCCTGAGTCGGAAAAGTTATTCAAGGGTTAGTCTGTGTTGAAAAGGTTGAGAAAGGCTGAAGTAGACTGTTATCAGTGATAGGACATTACACCTCCCGGTCAGAATTACATCTCTCAAAGGTAATAAAAAAAACTGATTGTAACATTATGCCCGAACAGGGTTGTTTTATGTAAAGATGTTTTAAAGAGTTTGTATCAATAAAATATGCATCATTTTATTAAAGATTTGGTTACTCTGCCATTGAAAGTCCCAAGGGGGGGAAAAGGTGTATTGTGCGAGGAATTTTGTTCATTGGAGAAATGTTTTCTGTCCTGCTCCTTCAAATTTTCTCATCACTACAGTACAAATCGATTATCAATTTGAGCCCTCTAACCATGAGAATATCTAAAAAAAAAATTGAAAATGTAAATTTTTTAATTACATTCAACTATCGCTAGCTTAAGACAGAAGAATGTTTTTAATGTGTGTTAACAGACTGAAAGCCCATTTGAAGATTTTCAGTTGGATAGACATTGCACTAACAACCTTCATTTTTATAGTTTTATCTAAATTTTCTTGTTATAACTTATAATTACACAGCGCAAGTAGTAAAGAAGTAAATTCTGTAATCTATCAGACCTCTTAGATATACCCGCTTCTCTTTTTCTGCACTACACATTGATTTGAGTATCCTTGTGATGCTGGGTATGTCCATTACTGGGCCAAATTACCTTTGCCATCATATAGCACTGGAGTGTACATAGATAAACTGGAACAGCCCATATTCTAGTAGTACGATAACTAATTAAAGGTCATCCTGCCAGACTCAGGCTCCATTCACACTTGTGTGACTACAAATTTGCTCAACTTTGGAGTGCACCATCGGTGCAACTTTGATGGAACTTTGGATGGGTGTTACTTGGATGTGACTTGTTGTCCCTCTGCAAAGCCGGACCCACTGTTGCACCACTGTTGCATGTAAAACATTCAGGTATGACTTTCATGCAACCTTTGAGGCCCTCAAGTTGCATGAAAGTCGGACCAAAGTAGCGCATGAACTACTTTGAAGTTGCTACGACTTTAAGGCTCTGTTCACACTTGTGGGACATCAAAATCACATGACAAGTCATTACCCATGTTTTCCAATTATAACCATTCATATATGTGCGACTTAAAGTTGCAGCAACTTCAGAGTAGTTCATGTATTATTTTAGTGTGACTTTCATGCAACTTGAGGAGGAAAGACTTCAATGTTAACCCTCAAAAGTTTCATGAAAGTCATACTGGAATGTTATACAATGCAAGAGTTGTGCAACAGTCATCCATTATCACTGGTCAAAGCCAGTCATATCAAAGTTGCACCCATCCAAAGTTACATCAAAATTGCACCAAAGTTGCACTCCAAAGTCATTGCAACTTTGGAGTCGTACAAGTGTGAATGGAGCCTACTGTACATCACACATATATGAATGGTTATCATTGCAAAACATGGGATACGACTTGTCATGCAACTTTGATGTCCAAAGAGGTATGACAAGTCGCACAAGTGTGAATGGGGGTAACCTCTTCTTACACTCTAGGTACTCCAGTCTTTAAAGAGTAACTCCACTTTTGTTGCAGGTTCCTAACTTTTGTTATTCTGAAGAAATTCCTGTGTGTTTGTCTGTATCCATGTGGGAAAGAGAGTCTAATGGGAGTGGTTTAATAATTATCAATCAGCTGTGCACCTGGCAGGGCTCTTATGAGGAAATCTGTTGGGCCTGCATCCCTTTAGACGTGAGTTCTTATTGGGAGTATCTCACCAAAAATTAAATTTTTGTTCCAGGGGATGCCTGATATCTGACTTGTGTCTTACTGCAGACTTCTGGGAAAAGTGAGCCAATCACACAAGCAAGAAATTACATACCTGGGGAGCATTCTGTACACATTCTGTGTATAGAACACCTCCATGTAGCCATATTGCATTGCATTTTCAGAAAACTACAGTGGCTGCAGATTGAAAAGGAAAGGTAATTTTTAATAACATTAAATTACAATATGATTAGCGTCACAATTGTATATGCTATATTATTTTTTCTTCATTTGCTATTTTTTTCTGCATGAAGGTGGAGTTACACTTCATTGATGTAGGAACACAACTGGTTTCTATGATAATACTATATTGGCAAATAACTACAGTTATTTTTTGTAAGGGTATATGGCCTGTATATACAGTTCTATATACTGTTGTAGAATATATAATTTCGATGCAGCAAGTATGAGTTCTGTTTGCAAAGATCAAGCAGGTAGACCAAGGTTTCTCAACTAGGGTTTGTGAAACCCTCGGGTTCCTCGAGAAATTACTGATACAAAGACAGAGCTGTCCCGCTCCAGTTGGGAATGATTGCTTCCTTTAACCTTGTGGTGATTATGACTAAGCGAACCTCGATTCGTGAAATGCGTTAATCTTGCCATGCCTGCATAGAGGTCTCATGATGTCTTATGATGTATCTTGATGGATCTTTATCTTCAATAAAGTATTCATCACTGCTTCATACCTGGGAGTGCGGTCAACCTTTCTTGAACTATTCCCTCCAGAGGTTGCTAGGGGTTCCTTGAGCAATAAGCAATTTCTGCCTCTCAGATAAGTTCCCACTGACACCATTGAACCTTTTAGCTATCTGTAAGGGGGAATTCTTCCCAATAACAAATGTAAGAAGCATTCTTCCCACTGACCGTCAGAATAATGTATCATGAGTTGTAGATATAGTAATTTTAACCGTGGTTCCCTGAGACCGGAAAGCTATTCAAGGGTTCCTCTGTGTTGAAAAGGTTGAGAAAGGCTGAAGTAGACTGTTATCAGTGATAGAACATTACACATCCCGATCAGAATTACATCTCTCTAAGGTAATGAAAAAAAAGAAGTCAATAAGAAGGTTAAAAGTCAAAGTCCTTCACAGGGTAGTGTCCCACAGGGAGCAACAGTCCTTTTAAGACTCAGCAATCTTCCAAATATTCATAGGTTCTCTACAATGGTACTGGGTGGGACTTTACATGGCTTCTCACACAAGAGAAGGGGTTTACATTGCATAACTTTATTTGCAGGAAAGCACAATCTCCTATAATTTACCATCTTTGCCATTACTCAGACCCCACTGGTCACCAACTGAAATGTTAGCTTGTGATATTAACTGACACTCCGCATAAATAAGTCAGGTGTAAATAGGGTTATGCCATAACAGAAATAGAAAATACATTTCCCCAAGAAGAACCTCATAACTCTTGACAAATGTCTTTGAAAACTGCTGCCTCAAGGGATCATTTGGCTTCCCCATACAGGCAACACTCTTACCTGGGACCTTGCCAGATCCTGATATGCAAATTTCCAAAGCAAAAAACAAGTTCCAGGTGTTCACTGCTCCATTATATGTTTAATTCTCAAGAAGGCATTAAACAGGAAAATTACAAGAACCAAGAACCCTTAACACATTTCACACTATATGTGTCAACTTAAAGGGACCTTTTGAGGCAGGCAATGTAGTCTCAGTAGAGATTTACTTTAAAAGGAGCATGCTTTTTTCATGTATGTATTCTTACCCAGGGCCGGTGCTACCACTAGGCAAACTAGGCAGCCGCCTAGGGCGCCCTGCTGCCTAGGGCGCCTGGCCACTGGTGTTCATACTCTCTTCGCTCTGCAGCAAGCAAGTAATTCTTAGAATCAGCAGGCTACCCCCGCTCCGTTTGCACATATTTTTAGAGGTGCAGCAGCGGCGGAGGACTGTATCTGGGTCCCGACTCCTGAATGAATGGAAGCAAGCAAACATTCATTGATGGGCACTGGTAGGCTGAATTTGATGGGTGATAGTAGGCTGCATTTATGGGCGCTGGTGAGGCTGCATTTGATGGGCTCTGGTGAGGCTGCATTGGTGGGCGCTGGTAGGCTGCATTGATGGGCGCTGGTGAGGACACGTTTGATTGGCGCTGGTGGGGATGCATTGGTGGGCGCTGGTAGGCTGCATTGATAGGCGCTGGTGAGGCCGCATTTGATGGGTGCTGGTGAGGCTGGATTTGATAGATGCTGGTGGGCTGCATTTGATGGGCGCTTTATTAAATAGGTGGAGTTTACAAAGGCAGGGATAAAGAAGTGGAGTCAGGGGTGGAGCCAAGGGGGGGCGGCAAAATTTGGTTTTGCCTAGGGTGTCAAAAATCCTTGCACCAGCCCTGTTCTTACCCAGCTGTCAGAATACAATAAATTAAAATTTGGCAGGGGCTTTCTGGGTGATCAATGTACATTGGAAGGATTTTAACAAACTTTGTAGCAGATTCCTACCTGTTTCTGTTCCTAAGAAAAAAGCTGTCCTTGGAAGGCTTATTCCTGAATGGAATTGTCTGTGTTCAGACAATTAGAGGCGCAGCAGGGGCGGAGGACTGTATCTGGGTCCTGACTCCTGAATGAATGGAAGCAAGCAAACATTCATTGATGGTCACTGGTAGGCTGCATTTGATGGGTGATAGTAGGCTGCATTTATGGGCGCTGGTGAGGCTGCATTTGATGGGCTCTGGTGAGGCTGCATTGGTGGGCGCTGGTAGGCTGCATTGATGGGCGCTGGTGAGGACCCATTTGATGGGCGCTGGTGGGGCTGCATTGGTGGGCGCTGGTAGGCTGCATTGATGGGCGCTGGTAAGGACACATTTGATGGGCGCTGGTGGGGCTGCATTGGTGGGCGCTGGTAGGCTGCATTGATGGGCGCTGGTGAGGCCGCATTTGATGGGCGCTGGTGAGGCCGCATTTGATGGGTGCTGGTGAGGCTGGATTTGATAGACACTGGTTTGATGGGCGCTTTATTTTATAGGTGGAATTTACATAGGCAGGGAAAAAGAAGTGGAGTCAGGGGTGGAGCCAAGGGAGGCGGCAAAATTTGTTTTGCCTAGGGTGTCAAAAATCCTTGCACCAGCCCTGTTCTTACCCAGCCGTCAGAATACAATAAATTAAAATTCGGCAGGGACTTTCTGGGTGATCAATGTACATTGGAAGGATTTTAACAAACTTTGTAGCAGATTCCTACCTGTTTCTGTTCTTAAGAAAAAAGCTGTCCTTGGAAGGCTTATTCCTGAATGGAATTGTCTGTGTTCAGTCAAATCAGCTGATGCACTTGCAGTCTTCTAATGAAAGTCGCAGTGTCTGCATCCCTTTAGAAGTAATTAACCCTTAGGAAGTATCTCACCAAAAATATAGTTCATATTGCAGAGTATGCCTAAAAAGTGACTTGTATTTTAGTGCAGATGTAGCTGGCTGGGTGGCACAGACTTGAGCAAATCAGGGAGCAGGAGAGTTGAAACCAATTAGAGGCAGGGAGAGGACTTGCATGCAGACACTGGGACTTGTAGTTTTCTTAGGGGGAGAGCACAATGCATGCTAATGAGATACATGGCTGCAGAAGTGCAATGTCCAGGATTCCTTGCACTACAGAGGTGGAGAGAATGGGTTGCTTTTCCTGGGCAAAGAGAGATACTGGGTGGATTTTGGAGCTGTGCTGAGGGTACCTGCAGCAGGATGAAAAAGAGAGACACACAGAGGCGTTTTGCTGCCTGATCCTGTCTCCATATTTCAGGAGGGAGGACAGAGCTGCTGCCAATACTGTCAGTGACTGCCAGAGACTGAGCCACATGGGTGACCCAAAGTTGAAAGACAGACCTTGGGTACCAGATGGATGGATCTGCTAACCGCCAAGCATGTGGAACGGGACCTGTCGCCTACCAGGAGTGGTGAAAGAAGAAACCACATTTAAACCCTTGCTGCATCCAGTTCCACATAGACTGCTCCTTATTTAGAAGCCCTGCAACTATACATCACATACTATTAAAGAGACAGACACTTGCATGCCACTGACAGAAGGGCCCCACCGCAAGCCAGCCAACAATAACCTTGGAAGAGAAATATGGGAATGTTTTTTTTTTCCAAGATTCATTCTTACCTAGGTGGATGTAGCATTGGTCTGATCCTGCATCTGTCCCCCGCCAGCTCTAACACTGAGAACCCAGCGTTCAAAGGCCGCCGATCGCTTGATTCTCGTAGCTTCACAAGCAGAGAGCTGGTGACTGTCAGTTGCTGGCTCTCTACTCTGCCCCCACCCCCCCCACACTCACTACAGTGCTGGGCTATGGAAGAGGTGGGAACAGCTGCCTCAGGCTCTCGGCAGCGCGCTGAGAGGCTGAGCCAGGTGCCTGTCCAGGCATGTGGGCTGATCCCGACCATATGGTTATGATCTTTGCTGAATCTGGATCGGCTCTGTGACATCAGTGGGCACTGGGCTTCAGCTTGCTCCCTGCTGAAAATGGATCACAGGCATGCAGAACGAACTATACTCCATGTGATCCACAGGAGAACAACAGCCAAACAAGCTTTGGCTGTACTTCTCCTTTAACCACTTAAGGACCAGCCACCGCAGTTGTACTGTGGTAGGTTAGCTCTCCTGGGAGAATCACTGTACCTGTACGTCGGCCGCTTTAAGACCACTAGGGGGTGTGCGCCTGCCACCCGTGATCACTCCTGAGAGAGACAGAACGGGGATCTGTCAATGTAAACAGACAGATCGCCGTTCTGTCAGGGGAGGAGAGACAGATCTGCAGTTCCTAGTGATTAGGAACAGAGATCTGTCTCCTCTAGACATGTGCGGTTCGTTTCATTCTGAATTAAAATTCGGACGAATTTTAGTTTTTCAGAATTTCGGATGTATCCGAAATACAATAGTACTGAATTTAAATGTATCCGAAAAATAACGAAAAAAAAAAAGTTCGGACGAAATTCAAATTCAAATAATTTTCGAATACTTTTTAAATTCAAATCACTTTCGAATTTGAAAAGGTTATCTAATTTGAATAGTTTTCAAATTCGAATTCGAAACAATTTATTTGGGAATATTTATGAAAATTCGGAAACATTTGTTAAACGGGTTTTGTCGATTTGTCGAAATTCGTTAAAAAAACTAATTTGGAACAAAACAAATTGCACATTTCTAGAGGTTAACATCAGAGGCGATCAAAGGGTTAACTGTGTGCCTAGCCAGTGTTTTACTACAGCGTGGGAGGTGATTTTACTAGGGGAAGACATCGAGTCTGCGGTACCTACTAATTGGCTCCCGATGTGTACATTCACAGCGGGAGCGAGCCGGCGGCGGTGTGCATTCGAGCCTGCTACCCGGAAGAGCTGGATCACGTATATATGTATATATATATATATATATATATATATATATATATATATGTGATCTGGTGCACAGCTGTAGCAGTAAATCTGTTAAAGGGTGGTCAACAAGTGGTTAAAAAGTTGAGTTACCCATAAACTTTATTTTCTATTTGATTTTAAAGAACTGCTTTTAATATGTTACAACTTGTACAATTTTTATATGTATATGTATATATATATATATATATATATATATATATATATATATATATATATATATATATATATATATAAATGTTTTATATTGCAAAGGCTTCGAATGAGCTATTCAGTAACTTTTTTTTGTTTTTTGATCATATTAGTAAGCTTCATCTCCAGGATAGACCACTGAGCATAGCCTGTGCGAAAGTTCAAAGGTGTGCATGGGCATGCTCAAGCAAGTGAGGACCAGTGTATCACAAGGGAGGGTGATCAATGCTTTGCCTTGAGGGCAGTATGATCTCAGATTTAGTAAATCAGGTCCAAGGCATCCAGGGACTCCACAAGGTTTGTTTTTCGAGAGACACCTGTAAGGCTTAAAGCCAAGTGTGTGATGCAGCCAGAGGCCGTGTTATTTCTTTTGTGTCCAGGAGGACTACTTTGAGGAATAAACCCTGTTTCTAATTAATTTTTAATAAAAAAATCAGTATTGAGACTTATATCTTAGCCAGAATTTCTTCTCATTTTACCGGGACGGCTTTGCTGAGGAGACAACACAGACTATACAGAACACAGAAAAGTACATACGAGGCATATGTTGTACAGGGTAATTCAATGACTTGACAACAGCTCATTATGATTCGAGGTTAATAGTGATAAATGGATATTCTTACAACAGAACAGATTTTTCTCCATTGCGCTATAATGTGATACAAAGTTGTACATGGTACCTCCCGATTTTCGCTTAGTGTAATATCAGCTTATGTTTAGCCGGTGACTGATTTCCATATAGAATTCTTGCAAAAGGCAGACTCAAAGCCCAGATGCAATTTCCTCCTAAAGCCTAAGTTTAGGTAAAAAAACAACAAAAAAAAAAAAAAACAGTACGTGGAACAATACTTACATTTAATGAGAATGGACCTTTGCTGGTGACAGCTGTCCTAGTTGAAATCCCAAGTCCTCCTCCCTATCCATCCTGGTGGAACAAGTCTATAAAAGTCTTTGTAAACCCTTAAATCCAGGGGTGTCAAACTCAATTTCACAGCGGGCCTCATTAGCGTTATGGTTGCCCTCAATGGTCCGGATGTATCTGTAAGACCAGATGTCCCAACCTCCTACCCCCCTTACATCGATGTCAAGAGCTCCCCCACCATCAGAAATCAAGAGTCCCCCACCATCCCTTACATCACAGTGCACCCCCCCCCCACTTTGTGCTGCTGCCGGGAAGAAGCTGGGGGCAAAGTTGGAAATCAGAAAGTGCAGGGTCTGGAAGGGGGACCAGAGGAGGGCTAGAGTCCACTGCCAGAATCTGCTGAATGCTGACACCAGGGGAGGCAGAGACGAAGGGGTGCTGCGGGTGCATGCTGAAGCACAGAATATGTAGGAGGAGTTTTGTCCTCCTCTATGCTGCCAACTGCTGGGACAAGGTGGGGGGCGGAGGGCCATGTGAAATGTGTTTGACACATGTGCCTTACATATACCCAGTGAAGTGACGGGCCTCAGATAATACTCAGAGATGAAATCCTCCTACATAAGTTGTACCTGTTTATCGAAAGCTGTCTACCGTGTGATATAAAAAAATGGCAATGACCGCTATTTTATTTTCTAGGGCCTCTGCAAAAAAAAAAATATATAATATTTAGAGGTTCTAAGTAATTTTTTGGCAAAAAAAAAAAAATGCTGGTATTTACTTTTAAACAAAAAGTGTCATTATAGGCCTGGTCTTCAGGTGGTTAAAGAGTTAAAGATGATACTTGTCAACAGCTGGCAATGGTCCTTATTTGCTAAATCTTAAATGTATACTCAGTCTTGTTGGTGTGTCCACGCAACAACCTAATCATATTCAAAAAGTATTTACATCTGTTACAGTTTACATACAGCAAAATCACTAACAAATGTGGTTTTCTAAAGAATGTATGACCCAGTGTCTCTCATGTACTGGCACACCTTCATGAAAAATTCAGTTTTTTAAATAAAAAAATATTGGCACTTTAACCCTTTGCTGACAGTGGCCCCAGGCCAAAGATCAAGAGTGCTTAAATGTACCCTACAAATTCTGGATGGACCCTCTGCACACTTCTATACATCCTTTCCAGCAAACTATGCAATGAAAAACAGGGATATTTACATACCTCCCAATTGTCCCTGATTTCGAGGGACTGTCCCTGATTTCGAATAAAGTCCCTCTGTCCCTCTCTCCCCCTCATTTGTCCCTCATTTTGGTTTAATCTCTACAGTTGTATATAAAATGCACTTTTTATCTTTCAAAAAGTGTTTCCCAGTGCTAAACCTTTCATCCGAATTCTAAATTGCTGCATTTGTAAATTAAAAAAAAACAGTATAAGAAAAAAGTAGTAGTAAAAAAAGCACTTGTGGGGTTAACTAATCTTTTTTTTTTCATAATTCTCCTTTAAGGGGGCGTGTCAGGGGGTGTGTCCTATGCCTACATACTTTTGCTAATAGGTGTCCCTCATTTCCATCTCAAAAAGTTGGGAGGTATGTATTTAGTTCTTCCTGCTGGAGATTAGGGGTAACCTTACCTCCTGGTTTTCTTGTGCAGTGGCTTTTAAGCTGTATACTTATGATCTGGAAAAACTTTTGGTCTCCTTTCTGTATCCACATCAGCACTATGGCGCCCCTAAACCCATGCGTTTTTCAACTTTGAGCATACTGGGTCCTTATTTGCTCCCTGTGACCGTACATGGTCTCCCCTGTATCATTCCTAGGCTGGGGCTTTTTGGACATCTGCCCTTGTCTCCCTGGTTTTGGGGGAGGCAACCCACCAACAAATTTCTCCATCTACTGGTTTCGGACTGACAGAGAGCTGGATTTTTGTTGTGGTCCCACACTATCCCCTGAGGAAGCCATCATTGCCGAAACTTGGGATTCAACATTCATCTGTGACCACTTTTTCTTTCTCCCTTGGGTCACCAGCAACCCAATATTTGAATTGTATGTGCTCTATCATTGATTTTAACCATCTCTATATCCCCTGTTTATCCTTGTCTTTATCCTTTTGTATTCAATAAAGAGAAATTATATTTTTATTTAACTTGTTATGAATCAATTGGTAGCACCACTATAATCCCATTCCTCTACATTTACAATATTGCAATACATGTTTAACCTGGCCAACTGCATCAACGTAATCCTTCTTTTGGCCAGTCCTACTCTGCTCTGCCAATGCAAATGCTATGGTAGACACAATGCCAACATGGGGCAAACAAATGTCCCGTGTTGGCAATGTGTTCACCGTAGCAGGGTATATAGCAGTGTGCAGAGGGCTCATATAGCACCCGATAGCACCCGATAGATTATATAAATGTACCCTACAGCTCCACTGATTTCAACTAACCATGATTATGTATATTTCAATGATAAAGAATTAAGCTGATACTTGGAATTATTTTTATTCGTATGTAAAAAAAAAATCTAAATATTTTATGCATAGAGATTACAATCTCATTTTTAAAACTGGATTTCGGGAACGATCTACTGTACATTGTTCCAGCTCCCCACCTAAGTAAGCATATCATATACCTGAGGGGGGTGTTTGGAGAATTGAAAATCATTGTAGTAATTAGCGCTACTACAGTGCTAGCCGTGATCTCCCAGGTCCTGTGAGAGTGCCTTCCCCTCTGCACACAGACCACAGGGCATGTCATTGAATACAAAGTCCCATGGGGGTATTTCTATATTGTTGTACTGTATGTATATGTGTCCTATATATGTAAAAATTATATTATCTAATATATTTGTTATATGCTTTTTCTGATTTTATATGGCTGTTTTTTTTTTTCCTTTTTCTATTTTGATTTAACCACTTACAGACCGGAAGATTTTCCTCCTTAATGACCAGGCCATTTTTTGCGATACGGCACTGCGTCACTTTAACTGATTAAATTGCGCGGTCGTGCGATGCTGTACCCAAACAAAATTGACGTCCTTTTTTTGCCACAAATAGAGCTTTCTTTTGGTGGTATTTGTATTTGATCACCTCTGCGGTTTTTATTATTTTGCGCTATAAACAAAATAAGAGCAAAAATTTTGAAAAAAAAAATTTTTTTTACTTTTTGCTATAATCAATAACCCCCCCCCAAAAAAAAATGTCTTCATCAGTTTAGGCCGATATATATTCTTCTACATATTTTTGGTAAAAAAAAAATCGCAATAAGCGTATATTGATTGGTTTGTGCAACAGTTATAGCGTCTACAAAATAGGGGATAGATTTATGGCATTTTTATTATTTTTAATTTTTTACTAGTAATGAGGCGATATGCAATTTTTAGCAGGATTGCGACATTGCGGCGGAGAGATCGTACACGTTTGACGCTTTTTTGGGACCATTGATATATATACAGCAATCAGTGCTATAAACACGCACTGATTATTGTGTAAATGTCACTAGCAGGGAAGGGGTTAACACTAGGGGGGTTACATGTGTTCCCTGTGAGGTGTTTCTAACTGTGGGGGATGGGACTGACTGGAGGAGGAGAGAGATCGCTGTTCCTGATCGCTAGGAACAGCAGATCTCTCTCTCCTCCCCTGTCAGAACAGGGATCTATCTCTTTACAATAACAGATCCCCATTCCCCTAGCTCTCTTTCCCACGATCAAGGGTGGCCGGTGGACATCGTGGCTGCTGTCCACGCGCATCGGGTCC
Organism: Aquarana catesbeiana; assembly: GCF_042186555.1. Lineage (NCBI taxonomy): Eukaryota > Metazoa > Chordata > Amphibia > Anura > Ranidae > Aquarana > Aquarana catesbeiana. The sequence goes on from NC_133326.1 coordinate 30,198,332, forward strand.
CCTGCCGTGCAGCGGGCATGCGCACGCACGCCTGCTATGGCTATTAAAGGAGCCGACGTACACCTACGGCGATTTGCAGTAACAAGCCGACCTGCCGCAGTATAATGACAGCGGCTGATCGGCAAGTGGTCAATCTGCAATGATTACAGAAGGACTTGCTCTCCCCCCCCCCCCGAGGAAGCAGGCATCGATTCCTGCGAAACGCATAGAGGACAAACTCTGTATAATTAAAGTGGACGCCATACATGTTAAGGGGCTCCTTCACCCCTTAGAAATTGGCCATTATAATAGGGGCATTCAAGTCAAACTGGGGCTTTTAATTTTCAGGTATAAAAAGGGATGCTAGCGTGGTGGTACTCCATGTAGTAGTAAGTGGCAAGTGGTTCCTAGTACTGATAGGCGGCTCACATGTTGCGGGCCAGTCCAGAGACCGTTCATCAAGATGGTAGACAACAGTGTTAGTGCATGCATGGAGCAGCGTGTGGTGATGAAATGTCTTGTGAACGATGGTGTAAATCCCCCCGGATATCTACAAAAGGCTTCAAGCACAGTATAGGGATGAGACGCTCAGCCACAGTAATGCCCCGTACACACGATCGGATTTTCCGACAGGAAATGTTGGATGTGAGCTTGTTGGCGGTAAGTCCGACCGTGTGTACGTTCCATCGGACATTTGTTGTCTGACTTTTCACCAACAAATGTTGGCTAGCAGGTTCTCAAATTTTCCGTCAGCAAATGTTTGTTGTCGGACTTTTTGATTGTGTGTACACAAGTCCGTCGCACAAAAGTCCATGCATGTTTGGAATCAAGTACGGGATGGAAGCGCTCGGTCTTGTAAAACTAGCGTTCGTAATGGAGATATCACGTATGTCTTGTACGTCACTACGTTCGTAATTGTTGGCCAACATTTGTGTGACCGTGTGTATGCAAGACAAGTTGGAGCCAAAACCCTTCAAACAAAAATCCACGGTTTTGTTGTCGGAAAGTCCGATCGTGTGTACAGGGCATAAGACATTTGAATGGTGTAAACATTTCAAAGATGGCCGTCGATGAAGATCCTGGCCGTGGTGGTTCCCAGCCCACTGCAGTCATACCTGTGTACATTCAACATATAGAACGCCTGATCCTGGATAATTGACACATAACCTGTAATGAAATTGCACAAGAGACGAGGTCAGCATTTCAGCACTAATGAAAAAGTGAAGCAGGCTGTCCTAGGATGGTTCAGGCGTACTGACAAATCTTTCTATGCCGAAGCTTTCCAGGCATTAGTTAAATGCTGGGATACGTGTATAAATGTAGCGGGGGAGTCTGTCAAAAAATAATTGCAGTCCTTGAATTTTTTTTTTTTTATTATATAAACTCAAAAGACCTGGTTTGACTTGAAAGCCCATAATAGTAGGTGCATGATATGAAGATAAGCCAGGGAGGGAAGCCGTTTGAGTAATTTCTTTTATGTCATGAATTTTTAGTTTGGCCCATGTCTAGTTTTAACCATTTGTATGAAGAAAATTGTAAAAGGGGATTAGGTTCCCCCTAAATTTTAACCTTGTATTGTTGTGGCTTTTTCTGGGGTGCCTCAAAATTTCAATGAGTATAGAACATAATTAGGATGTTGTGCCCTTACAAGTGCACCCGGGGCATCCCATAAGTACTCAATTTGGTTCCAAGGACAAATGGAGGTGTGGCAATGCAAAAACCGGTGCTTGAAACATAACAATTGTTCTTAGCTACCATCACAAAAACATTTAAGCGCTTTTAAAGTAGTCCTAAAGTCAAAAGCTTTTTTTTTTTTAATCTTAATGCATTCTATGCATTAGGATAAAAAAAAAATTCTGTGTGTTTCAGACCCCCATAGTACTTACCTGAGCCCGTCTCGATCCAGCAATGTTGCACGAGAGTCTCGGCTGTCCGGGAATCCCCTCCTCATTGGCTGAGATGGCAGTGGGGTGCCATTGGCTCACGCTGCTGTCAATCAAAGTCAGTGAGCCAATGAGGAGAGAGCTGCGGCTCCATGTCTGGATGGACACACAGAGCAGTGGCTCAGGTGCCCCCCATAGCAAGCTGCTTGCTGTGGGGGTACTTGGCAGGAGGGAGGGGCCAAGAGCACCAGCAAGGGACTCAAGAAGAGGAGGATCTGGGCTTCTCTGTGCAAAACCATTACACAGAGCAGGTAAGTATAACGTGTTTGTTTCTCTCCCTATCCAGTCGGAGGGAGATAGTTGGGAACCGCAACTGTTCACAGGAGCCGGGAAGTGACAAAAGTCCCAAGTTCTAGTTTAATAAATATATTTATAGCAGAGAGCACTATGGTTTATCCACTTCTGTCTCATGTTATATGACATGGCTATCGAGATTAAGAGATGGAGGATTAAGATTCAGGAGCGCAACCAAAGGGAGTGTTCCAGTATCATGTTAAGTGGAGGACACTAAGGCTGATTTGACTCTGTAGTGGGATCAGATATTGGAGGTGAGCAGGAATTTTGCTTGAAGGTGGTGGGCACCAAACACGTTGGAAACAATCATTTATTGTCACCACATCTACACTATGGTGGAATTTTATGAACTGGACTTTGATATTTATATTTTTTTGGTCATCACAGCAATGAATTTGTTTGATTTGGACTTTGTTATATATGTAGCACCCTTAAGTTTAAGCAGGGTTGCTAGTAAATTTACCTGCCAGGTGTAGATGCCTTGGCCAATTGATAGGAGATCAATTGATTTCACCCAAATTCTGGAATTGCTGCACTTCTCTCTTTTGTCACTAGATGGCCAGGCATCTGGTGGCACTAGATAAGACAAGGGCATTGCAAGGACAGATTAGAAATAAATGGGGTGTCTCATCCAATGGGCAGGGATCTTCTTGGGTCCCCTGGCCTGCTGGGAGGACCTATTTATTTGGGTGAGGTCAGGTGATCAAGGTTCTGTGCCACCTGTACGGTTGTCTGGGTGGACCTGTGTTGTGCTGTCCCGTACTGCTAGGCCAGAGCCTAAGGCCTATCCCAGGCACATCTGGCTGCTAGGCTGTCTGAGGGCCTATCCAGAAGCAAAAGAGCAGCGTAGGGTTGGTAGTGACGGTTCTGCCGGCCGGAGACCCTGTCAGGGTCGGAGGTAGAGGGAAAGCTGTCGCCACTAAGATCATCCACCTTATTACAAGGGACCACTGTGAGTAGATGAAACAAGTACCGGAGCAGTATTCTCACCAACCGGGGATGTGAAGAATTGGGAAACTTCAGCAGGAATCAAGCCAGGGACCCAGCCAGCGGAGGTAACGCTTGCAGAGCAGCCTTGTGTGTCAAGCCAGGGACTGAGCAGGGCAGTGGGATGACGCTTGAGGAGTATCTTGGATGCCAAGCTAGGGACCCAGCAGGGAAGCGGGGGTGACACTTGAGGAAGATACTGAGAGAAAAGGTTGGCAGAGCTCAGGAGATCCAGTGGCAGCGGATCAGCAAGTTTAGTGAGAGAGAGACTGGGAGCTCAGTGGAGTGAAGATCTAGGAGATTGCAGAGGAAGTAAAGAGTTCATTGTAACCTTTGTTAGAAACTGTTCAAGATTGTTGCCATAGGAGACCACGTGTCTACACATGGAGATGTGGTGTCCGGCTGGGTGCCTTTCCCTGCATGGCTGTCTACCTATAGAAGTCTCGGAGTCTGCCAATTAACATTGCAACTACTAAAGGGTGTCCTGGCCCTAAACCCTCTCTCCCATAGTTCTGTTTAAGAGACAATAAATGTCTTTGCATTGAAGAAGTCTCTGGCGCCCATGAATTTACCTTGCATTACACCCACCATGCCTTGTAACCTACTCTACACAGAAGGGATGTCAGCTACCCCTAACTCTGGAGGTTCTCATTAAAGCAAAGGGGACCCGGGACTTGGCTACATATATATGTTCTGTTACGAAGTGATTGCGCTGCACTTCTATGTTGCACTGTATAATTTGTTTGTGAGTTGGGTGGACACACTCTGAAAATGTTAGCAGCAGTCATAGCCTTGCAGGATTGGGCACACAATACCACAAGAAAGATACTCACTATTGTTTAGAAGTTATTTGCGCTGATTATATTCTTTTATACAGTTTTTTAAGTGGTTAAATTATCAAAGTTCCACTGCTGACTGTTTACAATCAACAATTGTTCTCAGCTCTCTTTATGGACCACAGAACACCACTCAATATGTCAGTAAGGGCAACAAAGCTTATAAAGGGTCTGGAGGATATTAGTTATGAAGAAAGGTTGTGAGCACTGAACTTATTCTTTCTGGAGAAGAGACGCTTGAAATGGGATATGATTTCAATATACAAATACCGTACTGGTGACCCCACAATAGGGATAACATTTTTTTGCGGAAGGGAGTTTAACGAGACACGTGGCCACTCATTAAAATTAGAAGAAAAGAGGTTTAACCTTAAACTATGTAGAGGGTTCTTTACTGTGAGAGCGACAAGGATGTGGAATTCCCTTCCACAGGCGGTGGTCTCAGCAGGAGTTTCAAGAAACTATTAGATAAGCACCTGAACGACCACAACATACAGGGATATAAAATGTAATACTGACATATAATCACACACATAGGTTGGACTTGATGGACGTTTGCCTTTTTTCGACCTCACCTACTATGTAACTATGTCAGTACCAGGACAGGGTCATTCAGTGTCCAGGGCAAGGATGCAGAATTGCGCCCCCCTCCCCAGTGTTAATGCATGCTGTATAATGGGTGTATCACCCTGTGTCTATTTTTTTTGCACCTTAGCTTCACTGTGCCCAGGGCAACTTCCCCTCCTGCTTACCCCTCGTCTTGGCCCTACACTATGTTATGGAGAATAGGAGCATGCAAGGTGTTCTGTAGTCCTGTCCTAAAGTGGCACCCTAAGACAGTGTTACTGGCAGGATAACAAAGTGAAAATAAAGGAAAGAGAAGCCTGAAAAATGAAAATTACATTACATCAAATGGGATTTGTCAGTGTGAACATGATACAACTATTAAAGCATAAATAATTCTGTATGCTCATCCTTTATAGTTTTGGGTGTTACAGATCCGGAACCTGTAATACATTATGTATGAAGTGTCTGTGGCTACATGTATTTTATCTCCATCTATTTCTCTCAGTTACCAAGTTACCATCTATCTACAGCAAAGCATAATTATAAGAAACATGTTGCCACAGGGCTTCCAAACAATATTTGCATCTCAGTACCAATGATTAATTATTCACAATACGGGTTATTCTTCTAGTAGAGGACAAAACAGGAATATTACCGGTTTTACCGCAAGAGACAGGTGATTAGAATGCAGGAGATGGCGGCTTTTTTAAGTACGATGCTGTCCTTGCAATCACTCAGTGAAGAGATGTGATTCTATGAAAGCTCCCTATTAAGCTGTTCTCTTTGTGAGCACTGATTACAGACAAGTGGCTCCTTAAACTGTTCATCAGGTATACAGATGGCAAATCCATCATATGCACTGCAACATTGTATTCCTTAAAGGGACATCATGGGCCCGATGCGTCTACTGCTGGCAAGGCAAACTTGATATTCCGTCTGAAATTGTTCAACTCCACGTGCTAATTTTCCCACGATTCATATCGGTAAAGGTAGAAATGAGATGCATAGCGATATTAACAAGTACTCATTATTGCATAAAAAAAATTAAAAAGAAACTGCACTCAAACAATGGATACATAGATTAACCGCTTCAGCCTAGGAAGATTTTACCCCCTTCCTGACCAGAGCACTTTTTGCGATACGGCACTTTTTCGCTTTAACTGACAATTGCGCGGTCGTGCAACGTTGCACCCAAACAAAATTGATGTCCTTTTTTTCCCCACAAATAGAGTTTCCTTTTGGTGGTATTTGATCACCTCTGTGGTTTTTATTTTTTGCGCTATAAACAAAAAAAAAGCGACCATTTTGAAAAAAAGCAATATTTTTTACTTTTTGCTATAATAAATATCCCCCCAAAAAATATAAAAAAAACTATTTTTTTCCTCAGTTTAGGCTGATATGTATTCCTCTACATATTTTTGGTAAAAAAAAAATCACAATAAGCGTATATTGATTGGTTTGCGCTAAAGTTATACCGTCTACAAAATAGGGGATAGTTTTATGCCGTTTTAAATTTTTTTTTTTCATTAGTAATGACGGCGATCTGTGATTTTTATCGTGACTGTGACATTATGGCGGACACATCGGACACTTTTGACGCTATTTTGGGACCATTGTCATTTATACAGTGATCAGTGCTATAAAAATGCACTGATTGCTGTGTAAATGACACTGGCAGGGAAGAGGTTAAACACTAGGGTGCGATCAAGGGGTTAAGTGTGTCCTAGGGAGTGATTCTAACTTTGGGGGGATGGACTTCCACTCACATGACAGCGATCACCGCTCCCGATAACAGGGAACAGTGATCTCTGTCAAGTCACAAGGCAGAACGGGGAAATGCCTTGTTTACATAGGCATCTCCCTGTTCTGGGGCTCCGTGACACGATCGCCGGGAGACCAGTGGACATCGAGTCCGCGGGTCCCGTGGGCACGGTCACGCTGTATGCGGTGTGCATGCCCGCTAGCCCCGCCACTTAAAGGGGACATACAGGTACGCCCATTTGCCCACCGCTGCCATTGTGCCGATGTATATCGGCACGCAGCAGTCGGCAAGTGATTAAGTAAAAATCAATGAAAGCATGAACTCTACCATGAGATATTTTACACAACGGGACTCCAATTTTAGTATAAAGAGTTGCGCTACTAAATACAAAACAACATAATATACAGTGCAATATAGACATGTGCGGTTACATAGTTACATAGTTACATAGTTAGGTTGAAAAAATACACAAGCCTATTTAGTTCAACCATAAAAATAAATAAATAAAAAATAATATCATATAATCCCATTTACACAATCCTATATCACAGTTGATCCAGAGGAAGGCGAAAACCCCCCAGCAAAGCCTGATCCAATTTGCTACAGCAATTCTTTTCTTAAGCAATCTACTGAGCTGGCCAGAACCACCTCTGGAGGGAGGTTTGTTTTGAATAAATATTCAGACGAGTTTTTCATTATTCTGAGTTTCGGAAATATCCAAATATCTGAATTACAGCATAAACAAAGTTTACCGAATGCTCCAAATAACAAAACTAAATTTGTCCTAACTTCTGAAATTCAAATTGAAATTCGAATCGAATTTTACATCGAACTCCAGAACTGTAAACATGTTTCTGAAATCAAAAACTATGTGTGTTATTAGAGTACCATTTCAAAATAATGCTGTTTTAGTCAAGCCAAAGGTGATTTAAAGAGTCATTGTAATCATTTGATGAATATTTTTTTTTTGTTTCTTCACTTTGCCGCATTTGAATTGAAAAAAAAAAATTTTAAGTTTTCGATTCGGCCGATTCAAAATGTATCGATTCGAACGTTTCGTATCGAAAAGATCAGTAAATTTAAAAAAAACATAACAGGAATTCCAAATACAAATTCCGAATACGGATCCCGAATACGAATTCAACAAATCAACCAAATTTAACAAAACAAAATAACTAGATTAACAAATCGAAAAAAAACCCCAAAACTAAACAAATTTTTTCGTCATGCACATGTCTAGTGCAATACTAGAAAATGATAATATCTTCCAGTGACCAAAAGGTTAAATTCAAAGTCCACGTGCAAAAAAGAAAGGAGAGCCCTCATCTTAAATTTGTTGTAAGGTCTTGTTTTTTTTAAATTAAATTAACAAACATATTATATTTACCTGCTCTATGCATTAAGAATGCATTAAGGTGAAAAACCTTGAGACCCCTTTCAATTAGTTGTAAAGAAATTTTACTGCCAGCCCCTCTGTTCTACTAAGCCATACTACACAGTGTAACCGTTTGAATAAAATTATGCCTCTATATACCTTGTTTCGGTTTGTTTCTGGCCAGTCATGTGACCTCTGGCTGCTCTACAGCAGGAGGGGCCGAGATCCCCCTCTGACGTCAGCCGGGAAGGTCACATGACCGCTGAGCTGTCCTCTCAGCCCCTCCTGCTGTAGCCCTTAGATGGGGAGGAGATCAGCTGGAGGTCACATGAGCGGCCAAATACAAACTGACATAAGGTAGTTAGAGGCATAATTTTATACAAACATTTACACTGTGCATTATGGCTTAGTAGAACAGAGGGGCTGCCAGTAATCTTTCTTTGAGTTTACAACCGCTTTAAGAAGAGGACTTTTCTTTCTTTTTTTTTCATGTGGACTTTGCATTTAACCTTTTGGTCACTGGAGAATGATTGCTATTAGTAGTTGGCAGTAACGTTAAAGATATATTACTATGTGTGAGTGGACAGCACGGCGGTCACGTGACCTCCCCGGCTGATGTCAGAGGGGGATCTCGGCCCCTCCCACTGTAGTCCTTAAATCGGGGGGAAGAGAGAGGTCACATGACTGGCCAGAAACTAATTGAAATAAGGTGATTTGAGGCATAATTTTATACAAACATTTACACTATGTAGTATGGCTTGGTAGAACAGAGGGGCTGGCAGTAATCTTTCTTTAACCACTTAAAGTGGATGTAAACCCCCCCAATTTTTTTTTAAATTAAGGCTTGCACCTTGTACAGTATAGGATTTCATGTCATCTATGCCCAGTCTTGCCACGAAGAGTTAATCCAGCTCTGAGCAATCCTCTTATCTTTTTTCAGTAAGATAAAAACTGACACACAGAGAAATAGGAGTCAGTTCTTCCCCCTTGCTGTGAGTGACAGGTGATTTCCTTATCTCATGAACCAGCATGAGAAAGGCACTCTGTGTACTTCCCATCCCCCCTCCTTTCTTCTACAGCTCTCCCAGGATTGGCTGCTCCACACCTCAGCATGATGTCATGTGGTGACTTTTTCTGGGTTTTCACTGGATGTTAGTGATCATAGCAGAAGTTCAGTGTAAGAAATACACAGAAGAAAATGTATGCTGACAAGGGGAGTGTAGAGATGGGCGGGGAGTCTACTGACATCACGACTCCACCCACCGAGCTCCAGACAACAGACCCGCCCACAGAATCTGCAGTTTTTTGGGTCTCATCACAGACAGAGGGGAGACATTTGACAGGTAAGGATATATGCAGGAGGCATGTTATGTATATCCTTATAGATAACCACTATAGCAGTAGTTTAGAAAACAAAAACAAAATTGACGTCCTTTTTTTCCCACAAGTAGAGCTTTCTTTTGGTGGTATTTGATCACCCCTGCCATTTTTATTTTTTGCGCTATAACTAAAAAAGACCAACCATTTTGAAAAAAAAAACAATATTTTTTACTTTTTGCTATAATAAATATCCAAAAAAAATAAAAACAAAAACAAATTTTTTTCATCAGTTTAGGCCAATATGTATTCTTCTACATATTTTTGGTAAAAAAAATCGCAATAAGCGTATATTGATTGGTTTGCACAAAAGTTATTGCGTCCACAAAATAGGGGATAGATTAATGACCTTTTTTTTTTTTTTTTTTACTAGTAATGGAGGCGATCAGCAATTTTTAGCGGGACTGCGACATTGTGACAGACAGATCGGACATGTTTGACACATTTTTGGGAACAGTGAAGTTTATACAGGGATCAGTGCTATGAAAATGCACTGATTACTGTATAAATGACACTGGTAGGGAAGGGGTTAACACTAGTGGTCATCAAGGGGTTAAATGTGTTCCTTGGGAGGTGTTTCTAACTGTGGAGAGAGGGGACCGAATGCTAGTACAAAGAGATCGCTGTTCCTAAATACTAGGAACAGACAATGACTCTGTACTTCCTGGTCAGAACAGGTATCTGTTTGTCTACATTAACAGATCCCTGTTCTGGCTCTCTGTGGAGCATCAGCCCCCCTGCCATGCAGAGGGTGCATGCGTGCCTGCTATATCTGTTAAACGAATCGATGTACAGGTACGGCGATTCACGGGAACGAGCCGACCTGCCATGATATAATGGCGCCGGCTGGTCGGCAAGTGGTTAACTTTACTGCCAGCTACTAATAGCGGCAGGAGGGGAGGGAAGGGGCAGGGAGGAGATTGGCTCACACACACAGGAGCTGAGGAGCTAACAGGCAGGGAGGGGGAGAGAAGAGAGCAGCGGGATGACAGAGGCATGTAAACTGTTTATGGTATCATGGATCAGCAGCCTTGATTACCATGGTCAGCACACAGGTACAGGTACACAGGTACAGGGACACAGGTATAGGCAAGATCAACCAATTTTTTTACAGCATAGAAAGGGACAGATTAGACAGCACAAATACTGTGCTGCTTAGCCTGCTTTAAGGGAACTGGATCTCTTTTTTTGGGTTACAACCTCTTTAAAGAGGAGCTCAAGCCTGGAAACAAAAAGTAATAAAAGTCAGCAGCTACAAATACTCTTATTGCTGACTTTTAATATAAGGACACTTACCTGTCCAGGGATCCCGCAATGTCGGCACCCTGAACTGATTTGTCAATTGGCTTCGGGTGCAAGCACCAACATTATAAGTAAGGGAAACTCCTTACTTACAATACTTAGGGGAGTTTCCTACTGCTCATGCGCAAGTCACGCTGCACTTTCTGAACGGTCCCGCCAGCTTCTGGGTCCTATGTGTGTCCCAGAAGGCAGCGGGGGGAAGGAGGAGGGTCCGGAAATGCACATAGATCGCAGATCGGCAATCTTACCCAGAAGTGGGAGCGGGTACCTGTCAAAACCAGGTACCCGCTCCCCCCTTCCCCACAAAAAGTGGCAGTGGAGGGGGAGAGGGTGCGAACAAGTGGAGCTTCCCCTGTTGGATGGAGCTCTGCTTTAAGTGTTCATATAATTATATATGCGATGAGCATCACCCACAAAAAGATACACTCTGTGAAGCCACCACCTCTTATGGAAAAAAGCTTACTGACTATACAAGACCCTCTAATTAAAGAAAGGTCATCAGGCCATAGAACCAAATAGCCCAACTTGGATCATCAGAGAGCAGCTCCAAGGAGTCTCCCCAGAGGTGGATGGTTGTAAGATACTTGTCAACTCGGCGTCATCCGATAAAGTTTATCGCCAGGACATGAACAGAAACGCTCCAATAGTGTAAAACCTTACAGCACTCCCCTCTCCACACTGCTAGCCGCAGCAGCTACTGTTGCCATCCTGATCACAGCTAGACGATGCAACCCGCCCTAGCCTCGTTATTGCATACCAGAATCTAATCTTTTTAAAGGGAAATCTATAATGGCTTCAAAGGGTAACTAAACCCATAAACAAAAATGTTATACATTGTAGCTTACTGCGCGTTAAAGTGTTTGTTACCCCAAACAGGGATAAGAAACAGAGAGATTATTACCTCTGTACAGAGCCCTGTTGATTGTACATGCCCTAAACCTGGAAGCAGGCAGAGATGTACCAGTATGTCGCTTTGCCTATACCACCCATCCAGTACATTGCAGGTGGTTGATCCATGAATAGCTATGCTGTAACCAATCTTCAAACAAGTGTATAACATATTGAAAAATAGTCCCAGAGCTTTATGTTAGCTGTATTTGCTAGTTCAAAAATTTACAAGACATGATTATGAAAAATATTATCGCCACCTGATTCAAAAAAGAACAAATATTTAAATTATTTTAGCCTTAGCCCTGACCATAATGAAAAAAGAAAATATGTACAAAACCACTACGTGTTCTCTTTAATTGAGTACTGACCTTACCGTAAAATATGGGCACAATTTGCTAAGCTGTCTAGTAGAGCTGCAAGATTAATTTGGTAAAAAATCACGATCCCGATTCAACCCCCCCCTCCCGATCTTAATCCAGCATTTCCAGGATTCATGTAACAAGTGCAGAGCCGTTCCCTGCTCACTCATAGCTGTAAAAAAAAGAAAAAAAAGCCTTTGGCAAAGTTTATCACAACATTGCTTAGCACTGAGAGATAAAAGAAACCTTGTATCATTTGGTTCTTTTAGATCAAAGGGATGAACTTCGGTCTGCAAATGAGGTCAGATTAACTGCTTAAAGACTAATGCCCCGTACACATGATCGGACATTCCGACAACAAAATCCATGGATTTTTTCCAACGGATGTTGGCTCAAACTTGTCTTGCATACACACGGTCACACAAATCTTGTCAGAAATTCCGAACGTCAAGAACGTGGTGACGTACGATGAGCCGAGAAAAATGAAGTTCAATAGCCAGTGCAGCTCTTCTGCTTGATTCCAAGCATGCATGGAACTTTGTGCATCGGAATTGTGTACACATGATCGGAATTTATGGCCAAGGATTTTGTGGTCGGAAAATTTGAGATCCAGATCTCAAATTTTGTGTGACGGAAATTCCGACGGAAAAATGTCCGATGGAGCCTACACACGGTCAGAATTTCCGATAACAAGCTCTCATCGAACATTTTCCGTCGGAAGATCTGACTGTGTGTACGGGGCATAAACCTTTTTTCTGACACTTGTCGCTTACAAGTTAAAATCTGTATTTTTTTGTTAGAAAATTACAAAATAAATGGATATGTACAGCGCCGCGCTAAACCAAAAAAACTAAGATAGCAGCTAACACACCTGTAGACTCTAGGTAGATAGTGAAAAAATACATAAAAAGTGTAGCGCTACAAACTGACAAACAAAAAATTAAGTGCATATACACAATGAATAAACCTAGAATGAACTAAGTATGACCATAAATATCGATTACATAATATGAATGTGCTTACCTGCAAAAAATAAATGAATCAATAAATAATAAACCTAATTAGTAAAAGCAGTGACTAAAAATGAAAATAGTGACAACTCCAAAAAGTCCTTAATTAATTAAAAAGAAAAACAGTGACAGTCCATAATATAGAAAAAAAATGTGAGAAAACACCACCAAAAGTCTATGAAGGTTGCACGTGGTAAAAATTAGATAAGTGACTCCCAGGTTCACAGGTGAGTGGATGATTGGTTCCAGGATCTAATGGTAAGTCAAAACTAGGAAGACCACAAGTGAACAGAAGATCTAGATCGGTGCCGGGGCCATCACCCAGAAACAACTGGAGGCTTACTGGAAATAAATGACCTGAGATGACATACGTCATACAAGTCAAAAGGGCTTGTTGACCATCTAGTCAAAATGATATAATTTGTCAGATGTCGTCAGCATACGGTGGGAAGGGAAGGTAACATCACAGCTTTCTCATCCATAGGCAATCCGACACAGGCCAAACGAATAGTTCACATGCCATGCGAGGAGTAAAAAAGCTCACATATTGTGATAACGTTTAAAACACTGGTTTATTAAAAGTAATTAAAAAACAAACTCACATGTTGGAAGAACAGAAAACAGCTTAAAACATCATATAGCGGGGGGCGTGGCCTGGACGGAGACCGAGATGGCAGCATAAGCCAAGAGCTCCTGCGATCCGGGGACAGATCTTAGCTTGAAGGGGAGCCCACACCCTGAATTCAGCATGAGCAGATCCACCCGGAGTTCCTCATCGTCTCGGATCACATTAGATCCAGGTACGCAGCTGAGCAGAAACATCCCTGACATATTTCGCACCCAAAGACTGTCCGCACACGCGGCCTCACAGGCCCAGGCTCCGGCCTCTCCTACTGAGCTATCCGACATGCAGACCATGAGTTCTGTCACTCCCACAACCGATGCCGGACGAGCACACATGCTAAACCTGTTCGACCTGGAAAAAGTAGCATCGGACATTAAAAGCACGGTGACGGCAGCTATTGCTGACTTAAAGTCGGACATGCAGGCGATCGCACACCGCATTGACACGGTAGAACAAACAACCGTGACTCACGCAGCAGCCATCCGCCAGGTCCAATCTGCCTATGACTCACAACTCTCCCAAATGTTCGATCTCCATAGGCACGTCGAGGACCTCGATAATCGCGGCCGACGCCATAACATAAGAGTAAGGGGGATACCTGAAAGTATTGATCCAAACTCAATACAGCAAACCCTGTGTACTCTATTCAATGACCTAATAGGACGACCTGCAGACTCACCCATAGATATGGAGAGGGCCCACCGTGCTCTACGCCCCCAGCCCAGGGAGAATGAACCACCCAGAGATATTGTGTGTTGTCTGGTTAACTTTCCCCTTAAAGAGGAAATCCTACGGAAAGCCAGGGAAAGAGGCCGAGTAATCTTTAATGGGACCGAAGTAAAGCTTTTTCAGGACTTATCACAGATTACACTACAAAACAGAAGAGCCCTAAGACCTTTATTAGATGCACTACGCGCCAGGAACATCCAGTATCGCTGGAAATTTCCCTTTGCCCTAACTGCGTCCACCAGGGGACGCTCTGCCATTCTCCGCACACCAGAGGACCTGAAGAACTTCTGCGATCAACTCGATATCCCACGGATTGAACTTCCGGAATGGTATGACCTCTTCTTCCCCTCGGAACCATGGCATCCGGTTACCCTCAACCCATCCCCGAAAGCACCACGCCAGAGAACACGCAGACGCAAGGCAGGATCGGCATCCCCGAAAGCACACTCATCTCGTCGAGATCTCTACCAACGAAGCCCTGCTTGTGCTCCGTTGTCCCCCCCGGGACGCAATCATCCGGAGGACTGACGTCACCCGCCCAGCCATGCCGCAGCAGCAGTGAGTTACTGTCTTAACCCCCGATGAACACTTCCCCCTGATCTCCTATCGTGCTTTAAGCTATACATCAGGAATGCAACTACTTGTTATCCCCTGACATTTCTCACCCTCACCCGATTCGCCCCTACCCGACTTTTCCCTTGTATGAGATACAGGCACTTTCTCACGCCTCACAAACTGGTCAAGTCTCCCTCTGGAAAATGACATTCAGGACTCAGAAGATCAGATCTTCAAATCCCCCCCTCCCCCCCTCCCCCCTTTTTTTTTTTTTTTTTCTGTTCTTTTTAGGCCTTGAGTAATCTTGCCGGGGGTGGAGGTACAGCAGACCTTACCGATCTTTTCCACAAATGCACACACCCCAAAATCACTTAACTCGAATAGCTTACAGAACAGACTGGGGTCTGCCTTCCCTCTACCTCCATAAGATAAGGTTGAGTACTCCTTCATTATCCACAATAGAAGATAAAGCATGTATATCATTAACAGTTAAAAACAATGTTTAAAGAGCGATATCATTAAGGTAAACGATTTTATGTATTTAGCAAAGGTAAACGCATGACTATCCTGACCACCAGGGACGGGGTCCTTACCCGATCCGAAGAGCCCCTTAGGGGGGTTCCAACCTTTCACTTTGATTTTAACCATTTCCCACGCAACCTACACTTGTAGTGGGTAGGAGAGTTTTCACTAACCCGGACGTCCCTGGTCCTCAGTGAGCTATCCACCTATCACAGGAACTAGAACACATACAATAAGCTCTACCTGATGAATGGGTTCCCCATAGGGGGTATCTAATAAGCTATAACCTTACAACCTCTTGATTGCGCATTATGATCCTGACGTTCAAATGTGGATAAAAATTTTTTTTCTTCTTTCTTTTTAGTATCCCCTGTCCCACACCATCCATCCTCCCTTTCCCTCCTTCCTTCCTTCCCTCTTCCTCCCAACGCCCCCTACATCATATTCCCCCCACCCATCCAGCCCTCCCCTCCTTCATCCTCACCCTTGACCCCCCTCACGAGAACTGCCATTCTAGCTTTCACCTCTAAAGATAGTGATTAGCTTTCCGCCTAGCAGGGAAAAATTTATGTTCGATATATCTCCCACAATGTGCACCGGATAGCGGTTATCAGTATTCTTGTTATTATTTTTAGGTCTGTTCTAGGGGGATTACACTGTTATTTTCTCCTCTATGTTGGATAAGCTCAATACATGGCTGATTAGGTAACGGATACAACCTATAGGCTACCTCTACTATGTTGTATTAAGTTTTTGTTTTTCTGAGGATTGTATTATGTTTCTATTCACGGATCACTTTACCGTGACACCGGTGGTTCAATAGTAGAATATAATGTTAAGTGGGCTCCCCCTTAAAATCACATAAACACAAAACTATAAACCTTCAACTTATATTTCTCCACTTAAGCAGAGAGGCGGATCTGTCCCCCGATCCACACCCGATCGAGGTTCCCCGTCTTTTCTCGCTCCCCCACACAGCAAGTCCCTAAGGACACCAGCTGATACTCCAGAACTCCTTTTTTCTCCCCCTAGGCAAGGCAGATTTTCTAAACCTCGCCTCTGGTGTATCCTCCCTACTCGATTCCTACCTTCTCCCTTGTCTTATTTTACCCTACTTACTCCTCTTTTTTCTCTCCTCCTCTTCTTACCACTTCCTTTTCTCGTTCCCTTCCTTCGTTGCTCCCTACACTCTAAACCAACTTTTACTTTATTTCTCTGCATCCCTCCTCTCCCTCTCTTCTCTTCTCTTCCCCCTCCTTTTTCTTCTCCCTCCCTTTGCTATTTTTCTCTCTTTTTTGTTCGGCTTCTTGGCTCCGGGGGTTCACTAACCCTGTTCAGCCCCCCCCCTGACAACCCTCCCACATTATCCTCCACGACTTACCGAATTGCACTTTGGTGGGGCCTGACCCCCAGACGCAAACAAGTGTATAACCATGCACTCAAAATCATTACCTGATCTTTCATTAACGCTAAAATGTATATCCCTCAACGTGAAAGGTCTTAACCTTCCTGAGAAACGCTCCCAGGTCTTGACATCTCTCTCTAAACATAAAGCCCATTTTATTTTTTTGCAAGAGACCCACTTCCGCTCCGACACAATACCTAAGCTTACCAACAATACATATCGTATAGCTCACCACGCCACTAACCCAGATGCCAAAACGAAAGGTGTCTCAATATTAATCTCCAAACATGCAAACTTTTTACTCTCAGACTCATTAATTGACCCGGCGGGTAGATATATCTTCCTTAAAGGGAAATACGCAAATAAACCAATCACATTGGCAAACGTCTATTGTCCCAATGAACATCAAGTCTCCTTCTTCAGAGACATCTGCGACCGACTGACAACCTTCCAGGAAGGATTAGTTCTCCTTGGAGGAGATTTCAACGTACCCCTAAATCCACTAATGGACTCATCATCAGGCTCTTCTGCCCTAACATACAAGGCCCTACGCCAGATCAAAACCCAATTGCAAAACCTGACTCTTCATGACACATGGCGCACACTATCACCCACAGTAAAAGATTACACATTTTTCTCTGCCCCACACCAAAAATATTCCAGAATAGACTATTTTTTCCTCTCCCAATCCGATCTCTCTTTTTTAAATCAGTCTACGATAGAACCCATGTTTTTATCAGACCACCACCCCATCACGGTCACTTTAACCTTCCCTGAAATCCACCCCCGAACTAAAGTATGGCGATTTAACCCTTCACTGCTGGGGGATCCGGTCTCCCTAGATCACATACGCACATGCATCCTCAACTACTTTGCTGAGAATGCGTCACCTGAAATATCTCCTATCTCCCTATGGGAAGCTCATAAGTGTGTGGTCCGGGGGGAGCTGATGTCACTGGCAGCTAAAACCAAAAAACGGAACCAAGAACTTATTAACTCACTTATCGGAACAATTAAATCCCTGGAAAGAGCACACAAACAGACACAAGCAGCCGCCACTTTACAAGAACTATCCCACGCACGCTCTCTCTTAAAAATAGAACTGGACAGACGCTCTAGTAGACGCTACATTCTCTCCCAGAGAATCTTTTACGAGCAAGGGAACAAGTGTGGTCGCCTGCTGGCACGTTCGGTCCAATCTTCTAAAACCTCTACCAGAATACATCACCTACGCAATTCCAATCTCATCTCATGGTCAAGAACGAGGAAATAGCTAGAGAATTTGAGACTTTTTACTCAAAACTATATAACTTATGTCCTGATCAAAGGTCTCAAAACGCACAGAAAACCCGATCTGACCTCATTAAATCCTTCCTCTCCAAATATAGCCCCAAGCCTATATCACCCCAACTTAAACTAGAACTTGATAAACCCATATCTTTAACTGAAATTGCTGTGGCAATTAAACAAATGAAACTTGGCAAAAGCCCTGGTCCCGACGGATACACTCTCCAATACTATAAAACATTCGCAGACATTCTTTCCCCTACACTCTTAGCCACATTCAACACATTAGCTGATGCCCAATTTGATCCCTCCAGAATGCTAATGGCCCATATCACGGTCATACCAAAAGAGGGTAAAGATCCTTCATTAGTCGCGAACTACAGGCCAATATCCCTATTAAACGTAGACATCAAATTGTACGCAAAAATCCTTGCTATTAGACTACTCCCCTTAATACCAAACCTTATATCCCTGGACCAGGTAGGGTTTGTCCCGGGTAGAGAAGCCCGAGACAACGTAATCCGCACGTTAAACTTACACCACTGGATTACGGCCACTAAAACCCAGGGCTTTCTTCTCTCTCTAGACGCCGAGAAGGCGTTTGACAGGGTGGCCTGGGACTACATGTACGAAACTCTCTCGGCGATTGGGATCGGAAACCGTATGCTTTCCTCTATTATGGCCCTGTACTCTGGTCCCTCCGCTGCAGTTAGAGTCAACGGCCTCCTGTCAGGCGCCTTCTCGGTCAAGAACGGGACACGTCAGGGATGCCCCCTATCACCACTTCTATATATCCTCACTTTAGAGCCCTTCCTCAACAAACTAAGAAACAATCCTGATATTCGGGGTATTGTGGTAAAAGGGAGAGAGTACAAGGTTGCGGCATTCGCCGACGACATTTTACTCTCACTACAAGCTCCCCGTGTCTCTCTCCCAAATCTTCTACAGGAAATCGATCTCTTTAACAAAATATCCAACTTAAAGATCAACCACACTAAATCACAGGCCCTGAATATCTCACTTCCCCCCCAAGAAGTGACAAGCTGCCAGGAATCCTTTCCGTTTCAATGGCAAAAAAATGCCCTTACCTACCTGGGAATACAAATCCCACCCATTTTATCAAACCTATACACACTGAACTTCCAGGTAGCTCTTCTTAAAGCCCAAAATTTCCTTAAGGAATGGAAGACGTTAAATGTTTCCTGGTTTGGACGAGCAGCTTTAATTAAAATGCTTATCTTACCGCGCCTTCTTTACCTCATACAAACAATACCTATAGCCCTACTGTCACGTACCTTACAGCGGAGTCTGAAATGACGAGGGCGGCCTCTTGCACGGTCCCGGTCCTAGCGTCCCTGGAGGTTGAGACAGGGTTGCTAGGGCGGCGGAAGGGTGCAGGTGCCTGCTGGCAGGATCAGAAGCCCAGAGGTCTTCGGAAGGAAGCTGAGGTGCTGATTCCTGGATGGATGCAGGAGAGGTCCAGCAGAGGAACTTGCAGGGTCACGGCAGGCAGGAGTTGGCAACGTGCTGGCAACGAGGTACACAATCGGCAGGCAGAGACGTGGTCAGGGACTGGCGGAGGTTGGCAACGAACTGGCAGCGGGGTACCGAATCAGGAGACAGAGCCGTAGTCAGGAGTCTAAGCCGGGTTCAATACAGGAAGCAAGGCAGGCAGAGATGTAGGGGTGATCCGAGAGGGTAGTCAAGGCAAGCAGAGGTTCAAGATCAGGGTCAAGTAAACAAGGCAACAGCAAGGGTTCAGGAACGAGCTGAGACAATCCAGCATTGATGCTAGTCTGCTGATCGTTTAAATAGGGCGCCTTGCGCCGTGATTCGTTGGAGTGCGGGCGTGCACACGCTGACGTGCCCTCGTTCGTACGATCGCATCGCGTGCGTACCTAGTCCGGGGCTCGCTCGTTCTTCCCGTACGTCCGGCTGGCACCCGGGAACGAGCGTTTGTGATGGTTCTCTGACATTGCCCCCTCCTTAAGGGCAGCCTCCGGATGCCCACCTGAGACCTCCTTTCCGGATGAGCATGATGAAAGGCTTGTATGAGTCTTGGGGCATGGAGGTTTGCTTCTGGTTCCCAGGAGTTTTCTTCTGGGCCAAAACCCTTCCACTTAATTAAATATTGATTTTGTCCCCGCCTTCTCCTGCAATCTACAATGGTCTCAATTTCGAACTCTTCTTCCCCATTTACCATTATGGCCTCTGGGGGCCCTCTTTCACGACCAGGAAAGGGATTAACCACATCAGGCTTCAACAAGGAGGTATGAAACACAGGGTGAATCCTAAAGGAGTCGGGAAGTTCGAGCTCATAAGCCACTGGATTAATTTTTCTCTTGACCGGAAAGGGTCCTAGGTATTTAGGTCCCAATTTCTTGGATGGGCAGGTAAGTTTTAGATTCAAAGTTGACAGCCACACACGATCACCAACCTTCAAATCCAGTTCTCCCCTCCTCTTTCTATCAAAGAACCTCTTATTAACCTCTTGTGCTTTGGCAATGGTATCCTTTAACACCTGGTTATTGGTAGCAAAGAAATTTAATCTGTCCTGAACTGCAGGCAAAGGAGAGTCCGGAATCAATGTAGGCAAGAAGGAAGGATGAAACCCGTAGTTGGAGAAGAAGGGTGATTGGTTGGTGGCAGTATGAGCAGAGTTGTTAAATGCAAATTCTGCCAGTGGCAGAAGTGAGGCCCAATCTTCTTGGGAGAAGGAGGTGAAGCAACGCAGATATTGCTCTAGCGTTTGGTTGGTACGCTCAGTCTGTCCGTTGGACTGGGGATGATAAGCCGAAGAAAAGTTGAGTTTGATGCCCAGCGCTTCGCACAGTGCTTTCCAAAATCTTGAAGTAAACTGTACTCCTCGATCCGAGACGATGTCACTAGGGATTCCATGCAGTCTGACAACTTCTTTAACAAAGACTTTAGCAGTTTCAATTGCTGATGGGGTCCCTTTCATAGGGATGAAATGTGACATCCTGGAGAGGCGGTCTACCACTACAAAAATAGATGAGAACCCCTCTGATGGAGGGAGCTCTACGATAAAGTCCATTGCGATTTTATCCCAGGGTCTCTCAGGGATGGGTAGAGGTCTTAATAGTCCCCATGCTTTGTTCTTGCTGTTCTTGTTCCTGAGACAGATTGAACATGAGCCAACATATTTCCTGCAGTCCTTTGCTAAACTAGGCCACCAGAAATGTCTCTGGATCAAATCCATGGTCTTGTATCCCCCAAAATGGCCGGCTAGTGGGTAGTCATGACACACTTGTAGGATGGTGGTACGTAAATTCTGTGGTATGAAAATTTTATTACCCCGCCAATAGACCCCATCGTTCTCCTGAAGGTCTGCATCCGGAGACAGAGAGACTTCCCTGGAAGCTTGACGGATCTGTGACATTAGGTCGGTTTGCATAAGTAGAAAATTTCCAGCCTGCAGGATAGTATCAGTTTGAGGTGGAACTTCAACTTCTGTAAACATACGCGATAACGCGTCAGGTTTCACATTCTTGGAGCCAGGCCGGTAGGTTATGTGGAAGTTAAACCGTGAAAAAAAAAGAGCCCACCTTGCTTGTCTGGGCCTGAGGCGTTTGGCGGTCCTGAGGTATTCCAAATTCTTGTGATCCGTGAAGATCAGTATTGGGTGTGTTGCTCCTTCCAAGAGGTACCGCCACTCTTCTAGAGCCAATTTGATTGCCAACAGTTCTCGGTCCCCCACATCATAGTTCCTCTCTGAAGGTCCCAACTTCTTTGAGAAGAAGGCCACAGGGTGCATTAGATTCTTGGGTCCTTGGCGCTGGGACAGGATGGCCCCTACGGCGCTTTCTGAGGCGTCCACCTCCAGGATGTATGGAAGAGCGGGGTCAGGGTGCTTTAATAACGGAGCTGAGGTAAAAAGTCCCTTTAACTTATCAAAGGCAGCTTGGGCTGCCTCTGTCCATTGAAAACGGTTCTGTTTCTTGGTGAGCTGGGTGATGGGCATGATGATACCAGAGAAGTTTTTAATGAACTTTCTGTAGAAATTAGAGAAGCCGACGAACCGTTGTACCCCTTTCTTATCAGTGGGAGGTGGCCAGGACGTTATGGCTGCGACTTTTTGAGGATCCATTGCCATACCTCCTGTAGAAATCACCAGTCCGAGGAAGTGGATGGTCTGTCGTTCGAATTCGCATTTTTCGGCCTTGGCATAGAGTCCATTCTGTCTTAGCCTCAGAAGGACTTGTTTCACATGGACACGGTGAAGATCTAGAGAGGCTGAGAAAACTAGGATATCGTCTAGGTAGACGATCATGAATAGATCTAGAAAGTCTCTGAATATATTATTCACAAAATGCTGGAAGGTTGCTGGAGCATTGCATAATCCGAAGGGCATGACGAGGTATTCAAAGTGGCCAAAACGAGTCCGGAAGGCCGTTTTCCACTCGTCTCCTTCCCTGACTCTGATCAGATTGTAAGCACCTCGTAAATCCAACTTGGTGAAGACTCTTGCAGAGCGGAGTCTCTGGAGCAATTCTGGAATCAGAGGCAAGGGGTAGCGATTTTTAACGGTGATCCGGTTTAACTCTCTGTAATCCACACATGGACGGAGCGAATGGTCTTTCTTTTCGACAAAGAATATTCCTGCCCCGGCTGGTGATGTTGAGTGACGGATGAACCCCTTCTTGAGGTTCTCATTCACGTAGTCTCTTAGGACTGCGAGTTCAGGCTCTGACAGAGAAAAGATCCTCCCAAATGGAATTTCTGCCCCTGGTAAAAGTTCAATCGGGCAATCGTAGGCCCGGTGCGGGGGAAGAGTATCGGCTTTCTGCTTGTCGAAAACATCCAAGAAATCATGGTACACGGATGGGACAAGGTCTTGGGATTCGGATACTGATTTGAGACAACCAATAACTGGAGCTGTGGTGTGGAGAATCTGGAGACAGTTTTTGAGACAGTAGGAGGATTGAAAGACTACCTGGCCGGTTGTCCAGTCTATCTGTGGGTTATGTGCTTGTAACCATGGTATTCCTAAGATGATCGGAAAAAGTGGTGAGGATATAACGTCCAGGCACAACAGTTCTTGGTGATTGGGTAAGATGTCGGCAGGCAAAGGTTGGGTTTCTTGGATGATAGGCCCAGATTTGATGTTGGACCCATCAGCTAATCGGATGAACAGTTTATGTTGCTTCGATCGCAGCGGGATGTTGTGTTGCAGGGCAAAGGCACGGTCAATGAAGCAACTGCAGGCACCGGAGTCAATTATGGCCTGGATCTGAAGCACCCCTTCTGGAAGCTGTAGAGAAACAGGAACAGCAATGTGAGTCATTCTTGCTGGAGTTAATGCATAACGATCAAGAAGAGGAGAGTCACACTTACGGGTCTTGTTGGGACACATATTGGCGTAATGACCGGCTTCCCCACAGTAGAGACAAAGGTTATTCATACGACGGCGTTGTTTTTCTTCCGGAGTCAAGGGTGCACGAAGCACACCCAACTGCATTGGTTCTGGAGGTTCAGTGGTAGGAGCAGACAGTGGGGGTGTGGAGGTAGGTAGGCGACTGGGTACTCTGGGTAGCATCCACATGGGCCGATACTGGCTGGTCCTTTCAGATCTTCGCTCCCTCAGCCGGCGATCGATCTGAATGGACAGTTGAATTAGTCCTTCGAGGGAATCGGGGATCCCCACACGAGCTAGTTCATCTTTGAGTGCCTCCGAAAGCCCTGAACGGAACTGAAAACGGAGAGCGGCGTCGTTCCAATGTGTTTCAGTACTCCACCGTTTAAAGTCTGTAACATAGTCCTCCACGGGCCTACGACCCTGTTGGAGGGTGTGGAGGCTGGCCTCGGCGGTGGTAGTACGCTGGGGATCATCATACAGTTTGGCCATTTCATCCAAAAAAGAGTCCATGGTACCCAGCAAGGGACTGGCCTGTTCCAGTAAATGATGGGCCCAGGTTTGAGGTTCTCCCTGCAGTAATGAAATGATGAACCCCACCTTGGTACTCTCCAAAGAAAAGGTGCGGGGCTGAAGCAAGAAGTACAAATGACAGGCATTCCTGAAGGCACGGAATTTGCTGCGGTCACCCATAAACTTCTCCGGGGCAGGAACTCGTGGTTCTGGGGGTGGCACCACTACTGTGGGTGTAGAAACTGGAGTTGATGATGCAGGTGCTGTGACCTGAGGTGCTGAGATGTTTGGAGAGAGAGATTCCACTCGTTGTTCAAGTCGCTGGTAGCCATCTTGCAGGCCCTGAACTGCCTGGGTGAGATTTGCGATCTGTTGACACAGAGCGTCCATAGCTGAGGCCCCCCTTTCAGACTCCATTTTGGCTGGATTGTACTGTCACGTACCTTACAGCGGAGTCTGAAATGACGAGGGCGGCCTCTTGCACGGTCCCGGTCCTAGCGTCCCTGGAGGTTGAGACAGGGTTGCTAGGGCGGCGGAAGGGTGCAGGTGCCTGCTGGCAGGATCAGAAGCCCAGAGGTCTTCGGAAGGAAGCTGAGGTGCTGATTCCTGGATGGATGCAGGAGAGGTCCAGCAGAGGAACTTGCAGGGTCACGGCAGGCAGGAGTTGGCAACGTGCTGGCAACGAGGTACACAATCGGCAGGCAGAGACGTGGTCAGGGACTGGCGGAGGTTGGCAACGAACTGGCAGCGGGGTACCGAATCAGGAGACAGAGCCGTAGTCAGGAGTCTAAGCCGGGTTCAATACAGGAAGCAAGGCAGGCAGAGATGTAGGGGTGATCCGAGAGGGTAGTCAAGGCAAGCAGAGGTTCAAGATCAGGGTCAAGTAAACAAGGCAACAGCAAGGGTTCAGGAACGAGCTGAGACAATCCAGCATTGATGCTAGTCTGCTGATCGTTTAAATAGGGCGCCTTGCGCCGTGATTCGTTGGAGTGCGGGCGTGCACACGCTGACGTGCCCTCGTTCGTACGATCGCATCGCGTGCGTACCTAGTCCGGGGCTCGCTCGTTCTTCCCGTACGTCCGGCTGGCACCCGGGAACGAGCGTTTGTGATGGTTCTCTGACACCTACCAATTAACTTTTTCACAACATATCAAAAAATATGCTCAACTTTTTTATGGAGGGACTCCCCCCCCCGCATTAAATATTCTAGACTCACCTTACCCAAATCCAGGGGCGGAATAGGACTGCCGGATCTGAACAAATACTATAGTGCAAGCCATCTCACGAGGATAGCGGATTGGAATATCCACTCCCTTAAGAAATCCTGGATTCCCCTAGAAAATGCTGTGTCACATCTTCCTTTACACTTAATCCCATGGTTACCCCCTAAGCACTGGCCACAATCAATAATGACACACCCACTAATCTATCCATCCCTATTAGCATTCAAAAAAGCATCACTTAAGGGGAACTTAGCCTCAATCCCGGGCCCCTTAACTTCCTTGAGAGGAAATCCTGATTTCCCCCCAGGCTCCCACACTAACTTTCTACAGAAAGAATGGCCACATGAAGACGTTCTAATCATGCACTTCTATCAGGATGGGAAAATCATGCCCCATGAAAAACTCATAGAAATATCCAAAACCTCGGCATTTTCCTTCTGGACTTACAGGCAAATCAGACACTTTCTGGAATCCCACGCCAATCAAACCCACGGGATTAAACAGCTCACTCAGTTTGAAACCCTGTGTCACCGTAAAATCCCACAAAGACACCTCATCTCTCTTCTGTACACTCTGCTAAATGACCCCTTGACACCCACAATCTCACCTTCTCAGAGTGCATGGAACAGAGACCTTCCGACACCCTTAACTAATGAGGAATGGAATAAGGTCCATGAGTACATACACAAAGGTTCTCTGAATGTAACTACACAAGAAAATGGATACAAGATAGCTACTAGGTGGTATAGAACCCCCTCCAGACTTCACAAATTCAAATCCACTATCCCCAACACTTGCTGGCGTTGTGGAGTGGAGGTGGGTACAATGCTCCACATATGGTGGGACTGCGCAATCCTCCAGCCCTTTTGGAAGGAGGTTCACAAATTAATAACACAAATTACCACATTTACTCTTGACTATACCCCAGCCCAATACCTTCTACACCATACCTCATTATCCAAACGAAACTACTTCAAATCCCTAGCGATGCATCTGGTGAATGCTGCTAGATTATGCATCCCTAAACACTGGCAATCGACATCGGTTCCATCAATTGGTGAATGGTGTACAAGAATTTCCAAAACGAAAGACATGGAAGAGCTCATTCACGTTTCTCAGGATAGGGCTCAGAAGTTCACGGCCACATGGTCCTGTTGGATACACTTCACGACCACTGAGAGATACCGCCAATACCTTCCACGAGCCTCCACACAAACATAACCGTGTTCATTCAGGAAGGCACCCCTGCTGGTGCCTCTCCTGTAGGGTTTGGGGGGGGAGGACTTGGTTACACCCCGGAGCCACCCTCTTCTATTGTCATTTGCCTTACTTCCAAACGTAACCCTCTCTACCCCCTCTTTTCTTTAATATACACCTCATTCATCACACTAAACCCTTTCCCCTTTCCTCCCTACCTAATACGACTCTCTTTAACCCATGATTCACTTTAGGCTCCCACATCTACAATCCTGGGGGTCTACCCACCTTTTCATCCTGTCCCCTCTTTACTATTTTACTCTTTCACCTCAAAGAACTCCACACTTATTCTCTTGAGTACTCCCCCCATCCCTTCTTTCCCCGCTTTTCTTTTTTTTTTTTTTCCCTCCCTCTTCCCTCTTCCCCCTCCTTCTCTACCCCCTTTCCCTTTTCTCCTCTCCTTTCCTCTTCTCTTTTCTTTTTAGACTATTCTATTCTCCCTTCTTTAGTTTGCAACCATTGTACAGTGGTCTTATGTATACTAGGCCCTTTGATGAGGGCACCCACTTGTCGATCCGGGAACTTCGAGACATTTAACATTTATGCCCGGAGGGGTCTCGACGTTCTCTGAACCCTTACCCGGGACTGGCCCGGTGCTCGGCTCTCCCCTTAATACTCGCCGAATGATGATGTGAGTGGGGGGAGCTCGGCGCTGGAATATAACATCTTGTTGAGAAATTCCACGTTTTTGCTTCCAACATTAACATAAATCTCTCTCCAGATCAACCGCCTACTAACATTTTGTTGGAAAACATATGAATCCAATGTTATTTGTTCTTTAAGCTAAATGACTTTTGTACAAGATTCTATGTACGATTTCTGTATGTGATATATTTTTCTCTTCACAATAAAATCTTTATGGAAAAAAAAAAAAACATCATATAGCGGCAATCGTGAGGGGTTCACCCGACATGTTTCAGCTAAGAAGCTGATCTATATTCTAAGCAAAACAATTTCTCATTTTATCCAGAATCTTGCAGCTCTACTGTCTAGTGCAGATTCTGTTATTAATTTTGTTGCTCAATTTTTTACAGTTAAAAGAAAAAAAAAATACATGGCCTGCCCTCACCCTAGCTAGCACACAAAGACTTACATCTACCTTTAGTATTGGGCCACATCTCCAATATAAAGAAATTGAAGTGGGCTGCTCCTTTACACTCGTCCTGTCCCAAGGGTCACTGGGCTTTTCTGCAGCACTGGTGTCCCAGCGGGAAGTGCCGATCACCTTTACAAAATGTTAATTGCTTTTCTGTTTTACTTTATGACTTACTGACCTACAACATACAAGCAAGATGCACAATGTGATAGCCAAACCAGCAGGGACAACCTCTCATGACACGTTTACTTGAAAGTCATTTTTAATATGAATAAATCTAGAAAAAAAGAGCTAAAAAGTACTTGTTTGTAATTGTGCCTGATAGCTGAGAGATTTTAACCACTTGCCGACCGCAATACGCATATATATACATTTTGCAAGTGGTTTACCGGGATTATAGCTGAAGATATCACTCATAACCCCGGTATTGCTTTTTGCCGCTGGTGGCTGGCTTTCTCTCATGAACATATATAAAAATCGATCTTGCGCAGTGATAAGTGTAAAACACTCTAAAACACAAAGTGCAATATAATTAAATAAAGTGCAATAAAAAGTGCATAAACATGGGTAACCGACAGTTCCCTCATACACAATTGAAGTGAATAAATCAAGTAAAAGGATGGTGTCAAATGTCCATAAATGAACCTGTGTGAGCAGAAAATATAAAAAAATGACAATAAATGTCCATAATAGTGAAAGAGATCCTGAATAAAAAAGTGATTCAGCAAGAATGTTGGATGAGGACAGGTGGATAAGTGAGGAAAAGATAGGGGGGATGATATCTCCAGTCTCCACCAATGAATAACGTTCCTATATTGGAGTGGAGAAGTACTCAAAAATATTCCTAACTAGAGATGATGCAGAAATTTAAAACATGTCCATAAATTATAATGCCACAAATGGTTTCTTCAAGTGAACGGTCTCACAGGACTCTTACCTCATAGATGAAGTAAACACGCTTCAATAATAGATTACATTTTCCACACCATTCTGTTGGGGCCTCTTCATATATGTGTATCCTAGTGATGGAACCAGGGGATACTTCTCCAAATGGCTAAGTGCTTCTCTATATCGTCCATGGTAGGTGGGAGGAAGGGGAGAAAAGAGGGTGCCTCCAATGGTGTAGTATATTAAATAATGGATAATTTTATTCAATAAAAACAGCGAGTGGATTCTTACATATAGAATGATAAAAACAGGCAAAGAACTGTAAACATGGCGTCCTAAGCGGCTCTTTACGTCACTTCCGGTGTGCGTCTAGTTCAAGCCACTCCCTGCACATTACGCCACGCGGCTTCATCTGGGGAACCGTATTGGCTGCATAGACATTGTTTATATATCGTGAAACCGGAAGTAGTGTGGCGGCCATTTTCTTGTGGTCCGCTACTTGTTTATATGGTGGCCATTAAATTGGTTATCTGTATAATACAGATGAAGCCATTTGTGGCATTATCCTTTATGGACATGTTTTAAATTTCTGAATCATCTCTGGTTATGAATATTTTTGAGTACTTCTCCACTCCAATATAGGACGTTATTTATTGGTGGAGACTGGAGATTTCACCCCCCCCCCATCTTTTCCTCACTTATCCACCTGTCCTCATCCAACATTCTTGCTGAATCACTTTTTTATTCAGGATCTCTTTCACTATTATGGACATTTTTTTTCATTTTTGTATGTTTTCTGTTCACACAGGTTCATTTATGGACATTTCACACCATCCTTTTACTTGATTTATTCACTTCATTTGTGTATGAGGGAACTGTCGGTTACCCATGTTTATGCACTTTTATTGCACTTTATTTAATTATATTGCACTTTGTGTTTCAGAGTGTTTTACACTTATCACTGTGCGAGATCAATTTTTATATATTTTTATTTTACATTTGTGTTATGTGAACACTTACAGGTCTTGCAGCTGGTGTTACACTTATATTATCACTCTTCTGTTATAGACACATTTTGTTACTCTTAGTAGCGCGAGGGACACCTTCTCACATACACTTTTCTCTCTTGAACGCTTTCCAAAGTTGCGGGAGAGGCCTCTCCCTCCTGCCGCTCACTGGTGTTTCTTGGGCTTATCGTTTCCGCTGGTTTGCCCAAGAAACGATCCAACAGTGCGGCCAGCTGCTCCCGTAGGTGATTAAAGACTAGATCCCCTAGCTGTGCTGGGAACTCAGCCTGCTCTCCTCCAATGGTCAGACTTGTCCTGACATGCCCTGGCTGCACAGACTGGGAAGCTCAGTGTACTGCTGATTCTCCTCCCCCAGCTCTTATGCAGCTGAGGACAGAGGAAATGTTATAAAAAAGTGAAAAATGGCATGTATAATTTTTTTCATATCTATACACAAATGTTTTGTCTTTCATTCTTAGTTTAAACTGAATGCGTTGTTTTACAAGGTGATCACTTTAAATGTGGTGACTGCATTTCTTTTTTTTTTTTTCAGACTGCTATTACTTTACTTTTACCTGCCCATTAACACACCTCCTGTCTTAGGGGTGACTACATTCACTCCTTATCTGTGAAAGAGCAGCAAAGGGGTTGATTTACTAAAACTGGAGAGTGTGAAATCTGGTGCAGCTCTGCATAGAAACCAATCGGCTTCCAGGTTTTTTTTGGCAAAGCTTAACTGAACAAGCTGAAGTTAGAAGCTGATTGGCTACCATGTACAGCTGCACCAGACTCTGAGTGCTCCAGTTTTAGTAAATCCCCCCTATAGTCACCCTTGGACAGCAGCATTGTGGAGAGGGTGGTGCTCGATGGACTAGTAGATTTAGATGGTGCCTAACAATATAAAGCCCAACTTCAGCTAACACTTTTTAAGCAGTTACAGCAATATTTTGTTTTATTTTGGGATAAAGGTCTTGTGTAAATGAATAAAAGCGAATCATTCTAAGCACCCTTGTCTTTGCTAGACAACTTGGACTTGGACTGACAGGAAGTTGAAAAACAATAGACTTACCGACGGGATTACCAGGCAATAAACCGGGGTTACAGGGGATATTTAGAAAAACAAAAACTTCTGTGTTAACACTGGGGCAACTATGTACACTCCCTGTATGTACTCCTTCAGCTTCCTCCTGCACAAACTTGCTTGAAGCTCATCACTCCTCACTAGGGATGAGCTTCATGTTCGAGTCCAACACATGTTCGATTCGAACATCGTGTGTTCGGTCGTTCGCCGAATTTCTAACGTTATGGGCTGTTAGCGCCAAATTAGAGTGGCACGTCACGGCCCATAATTCACTGCGGCATCGCAGTGCATTGCTGGCTGATGATTGGCCAAGCATGCACTATGACCCGCATGCTTGGCCAATCACAGCGCCGTGTGTACAGAGAGCCGTAATTGACCAAAGCCAGGGAGGCTTTGGCCAATTATGGCTCAGGGGGTTTAGTACACGCCCCACACTATATAAGACCGCCTGCACGTCGGCCCTGTGTAGTGTGTTGCGGTGGAGAGAGATAGATAGACAGAGAGACAGTGTCATTTGATTTAAGTTAGATAGAGTAGGCAGGTCGAGTCAGTTAGCTGCACTTGCAGTGTATTGTGTATATATATGTATCTCAGGTGTGTATATATACACTGTATTCAGTTTAGCTAGATCCTGTTCTTCCCTTCCTAATATACTGACAGGCAGGCAGATGTTTTTACAGTATTTCCAGTTACTGTACTGTGTACCCTGCACAGTTGCACCTACAGTATAACTACCTGAAGCCAGGTGCTTGTGTAGGCTCTTGACGTATTTCCAGTTAATGTACTCTGTACCCTGCACAGTTGCACCTACAATATAACTACCTGAAGCCAGGTGCTTGTGTAGGCTCTTGACGTATTTCCAGTTACTGTACTGTGTACCCTGCACAGTTGCACCTACAGTATAACTACCTGAAGCCAGGTGCTTGAGTAGGCTCTTGACGTATTTCCAGTTACTTTACTGTGTACCCTGCACAGTTGCACCTACAGTATAGCTACCTGCAGCCAGGTGCTTGTGTAGGCTCTTGATGTATTTCCAGTTGCTGTAATGTGTACCCTG
This sequence comes from Aquarana catesbeiana, assembly GCF_042186555.1. Taxonomy (NCBI): domain Eukaryota; kingdom Metazoa; phylum Chordata; class Amphibia; order Anura; family Ranidae; genus Aquarana; species Aquarana catesbeiana. The sequence goes on from NC_133326.1 coordinate 30,229,633, forward strand.
CACAGTTGCACCTACAGTATAACTACCTGCAGCCAGGTGCTTGTGTAGGCTCTTGATGTATTTCCAGTTACTGTACTCTGTACCCTGCACAGTTGCTCCTACAGTATAACTACCTGAAGCCAGGTGCTTGTGTAGGCTCTTGACGTATTTCCACTTACTGTACTGTGTACCCTGCACAGTTGCACCTACAGTATAACTACCTGAAGCCAGGTGCTTGTGTAGGCTCTTGACGTATTTCCAGTTACTGTACTCTGTACCCTGCACAGTTGCAGCTACAGTATAGCTACCTGAAGCCAGGTGCTTGTGTAGGCTCTTGACATATTTCCAGTTACTGTACTGTGTACCCTGCACAGTTGCACCTACAGTATAGCTACCTGAAGACAAGTGCAGGTGTTCTCATACTAATAATACTACAGGCAGGCAGTTACATAGTTACATATTACATAGTAGGTGAGGTTGAAAAAAGACACAAGTCCATCAAGTCCAACCTATGTGTGTGATTATGTGTCAGTATTCCATTACATATCCCTGTATGTTGCGGTCATTCAGGTGATTATCTAATAGTTTCTTGAAGCTATCAGGTGATTATCTAATAGTTTCTTGAAGCTATCAAGCTATTCAGGTGATTATCTAATAGTTTCTTGAAGCTATCAATGCTCCCCGCTGAGACCACCGCCTGTGGAAGGGAATTCCACATCCTTGCCGCTCTTACAGTAAAGAACCCTCTACGTAGTTTAAGGTTAAACCTCTTTTCTTCTAATTGTAATGAGTGGCCACGAGTCTTATTAAACTCTCTTCTGCGAAAAAGTTTTATCCCTATTGTGGGGTCACCAGTCCGGTATTTGTAAATTGAAATCATATCCCCTCTCAAGCGTCTCTTCTCCAGAGAGAATAAGTTCAGTGCTTGCAACCTTTCCTCATAACTAAGATCCTCCAGACCCTTTATTAGCTTTGTTGCCCTTCTTTGTACTCGCTCCATTTCCAGTACATCCTTCCTGAGGACTGGTGCCCAGAACTGGACAGCATACTCCAGGTGCGGCCAGACCAAAGCCTTGTAGAGTGGGAGAATTATCGTTGATCCCCCTTTTAATGCATGCCAATATTCTGTTTGCTTTATTAGCAGCAGCTTGGCATTGCATGCCATTGCTGAGCCTATCATCTACTAGGACCCCCAGGTCCTTTTCCATCCTAGATTCCCCCAGAGGTTCTCCCCCCAGTGTATAGATTGCATTCATATTTTTGCCACCCAAATGCATTATTTTACATTTTTCTACATTGAACCTCATTTGCCATGTAGTTGCCCACCCCATTAATTTGTTCTTTTTGCAAGTTGATTCTGCTAGTTGCAGTATAATCGGTATATATATACATCCCAGTTTTGTGCAGCTACATCTCACTGCAGGCCAATAGTAGGCTCTTGACGTATTTCCAGTTACTGTACTCTGTACCCTGCACAGTTGCACCTACAGTATAGCTACCTGAAGCCAGGTGCTTGTGTAGGCTCTTGACATATTTCCAGTTACTGTACTGTGTACCCTGCACAGTTGCACCTACAGTATAGCTACCTGAAGACAAGTGCAGGTGTTCTCATACTAATAATACTACAGGCAGGCAGTTGATTCTGCTAGTTGCAGTATAATCGGTATATATATACATCCCAGTTTTGTGCAGCTACATCTCACTGCAGGCCAATAGTATGTCTGGAAGGCCAACAAGGAGAGGCAGACAGTCACAAGCCAATAAAAGAGGGCAAGCAGGCTCTGTGTCTAGAGGCTACAGTGTTGGTCGTGGACATGGTGCATCCTCATCAGCACGTGGCCGTGGGACACACTTGGCCTTTTTTTCGGCAGCTGGCCGCGTTGAGCCGCAACATGCGGAAGACTTGGTTGAGTGGATGACCAAGCCGTCCTCATCCTCCTCATCCTCTCTCACCCAGGCTCAGGGTACTTTGTCTGGCAAAGAAGCTGCCAATGCGGCCTCTTCCCTCAGCTCAATGGCATCAGTGACTCCTTCCCTAGCCCCACCATGTCCTCCTGAGGAGTCCCCCGAACTGTTTGACCACAGTGTTGGGTACATGCTCCAGAAGGATGCCCAGCGTTTTGAAGGCTCCGATGATGGTACTCAGCTAGAGGAAGGCAGTAACGTGAGCCCAGACAGAGGGGGTGCCCAAGAAGAACAGCAATCTGGCAGTCTTGTTCCCCCTGCTGCAGCATACTGCCAGGTTTGCTCCAGTGATGAGGAGGGAGGGGATGATGAGGTCACTGACTCCACATGGGTGCCTGATAGGAGAGAGGAGGAGGAGGAGGCACATCACCAACGAGGCAGGATGCTCTCCAGGGGCCAGCCTAAGGGCAGCACACTGACTGCATCACACCGCAGAGCTCAGCATGTGCAGGGCGCTGCTGTCTCTGCGCGTTATTCCAAAAGTTCTTTGGTGTGGGCCTTTTTTGAGACAAGTGCATTAGATCGCACCGCTGCTATTTGCAACATATGTCTCAAGCGTATCTCGCGTGGCCAAAACATCTCCCGCTTGGGCACCACATGCTTGACCAGACATATGTTGACCTGCCATGCAGTTAGTTGGCAAGCGTACCTAAAAGACCCACACCAAAGAACAAAGAGGACCTCTCCTTGCTCCTCATCAGCTGGGATCTCCAACCCCACTATACCTTCAGTCCTCTCTGAGACCTGCACTGAGAGGAATGAAGGTGTAGAATTAGGTGTGTCACAGCCAAGTACTTGCGGGCAATCTGCTATCGGTACACCGACATCAGATTGTACCAGGCAAATTTCCCTGCCCCAGCTGCTGCACCGCAGAAAGAAGTTCGCTCCCAGCCATCCACAGGCCCAGTGGTTGAATGCTAGCTTGGCTAAATTGCTAGCACTTCAACTGCTACCTTTTCAGTTGGTAGACTCTGCCCCCTTCCGTGAATTTGTGGAATGTGCGGTTCCTCAGTGGCAGGTTCCCAAATGCCACTTTTTCTCATGGAAACCGCCATGTGGAAGGCAATGTCTTGGCTTCGCTGGACAGGGCGGTCAGCGGTAATACGCGTGGTCCAGCAGGCATGGACACGGATGTTACCTAAGTTTCACGGTGCATTAGGTGACTCTGCTGGCAGCTGGGCAGGATGCAGGACAAGGTGCAGTAGTGTTGGAGGTTGTTCCGCCACCACGCCTCCAAAATGCCACTACTGGTGATTCTGACACACCTCTCACCTCCACCCCCTCCTCTTCTTTTTCCTCCATGGCCTCTTCCTGTGCTTTGTCCTCGGAACCAGTGGTTCTATTCATATGAAATGGAAATATATTGCAATAAATACAGTAAGGTGTGAAATATAATGATTCTTGCTTATTGTACTTATTGTGTTTGGGTTGGATGGAGGTGGCTCCATCAGCATCTCCGAATCATAACATAATGAATGAATCTGAATTTTATTCAATTCATTACTTTCGGATGCATGCGACTCCAGTCAATATCGTCCAATCAGCTTATTCCATTTCTCTTTGGGGGTTGAACTAGCAGGGATGAGTGCATAAGTAATCTCCCAAAAAAACAAACTAATCATTCTAACATAAAGAATATGAGGAAACAAAATTATTTACCTAACGTATGAATCCGAAAGGAAACACATTTTTCTGTTGTGCTCATTGCTAATCTGCAGCACCAAGATTTAGCAAATTTAACATGGGGGGGCAACAATGGCACCACCTGAACCTTAAGATATAACTATAAGAGAGATCTATTAGTAACAATATAGACTGCGAAAGTGGTCTATATCTCAGCGTGTTTCGCTTAATGCTTCTTCAGGAGAGGGGTGTTCTGGAACAAAACATAAAAGAACAAGAGTAAAACATTTCATAAAGCACATACACTATTAACAGAAAAAAGAAGCGTGTTATTCACTGGTCATGTGTTCCGGTCTCCATGCATTAGTCATATGGGACACCCAAAATTAGTAATAATAGGAATATGAAAAGTAATAATGCCAACACCAACACCAACTTAATATTCAAACATAAATACAAATTTATGCGTTTTACCAAAAACACTGTATCTGGAGACAGGCACATGGGAACCACATCAGCCCCAAAAGTTGGATCCACTCAAGGTGCTCCAAAAGGGGAGGGAGTAGAAAAGAAGACTGGGCTGGTATATATATGTTGTGACCTTATAATAAAAAAATGTATATATAGAACAGCCATGTGTCAGAACACATGTATATGCAGATGTAGGAGCAAATAATAAAGTTTCTCCAACCCAATGACATATTAATTATAATAAAAAAAGTAAAACAAATAGTATATATATATATATATATATATATATATATATATATATATATATATATATATATATATACCGTATTTATCGGCGTATAACATGCACTTTTTTCCCCTTAAAATCAGGGGAAAATCGCGGGTGCGTGTTATACGCCAATCCCCTGCGATCCTGAGCTTCAAAATCGCCGACCGCAATTTGAAAATGGCGCCGCCAACGCCGAAATACACAGAGCCAGTCCTCGGCTCTTCTCGGCCACTTTCGGCTTCACTCAAGCGCCGCCCGAACCTAGCCGAGTGTACTCGGCTAGGTTCGGATAGCTCCGCTCACAGTCATGCCCATCCCGGGCGGGACTACGAGTGGAGCCGAAAGTGAACGAGAGCCACCGAGAAGAGCCGAGGACTGGCTCTGCTTATTTCGGCGCCGGCGGCGCCATTTTCAAATCGCGGTCGCCGATTTTGAAGCTCAGGATCGCAGGGGATCACAGGATTTTCAAACTGCGAGCTGCAAGGCTGCACTGGGGCAAGGCTGCACTGGGGCAAGGCTGCACTGGGGCAAGGCTGCAATGGACACTGGGGAAGGCTGCACTGACAAGGCTGCACTGACAAGGCTGCACTGACATGGCTGCACTGACATGGCTGCACTGACATGGCTGCACTGGGGCAAGGCTGCACTGAGAAGGCTGCAATGATGGGCATTTAAATGTAAGTTTTTTTCCCTTAAACTTCCCTCCTAAAAGTTTTTTTTTCCTTAAAATTCCCTCCTAAACTTGGGGTGCGTGTTATACGCCGGTGCGTGTTATACGCCGATAAATACGTATATATTGTCATGGGTATGGAGCCCATATCTGCATCCTGTAATGGACACCTAAATTATGATGCAGAGTTGCGTGAGTGATGACAGTGGCTCACATATAAGCCGGCTATATAAATGGTGCTGACAGGGAATTCTCCCCCCCCCCCCCCGACGTCATCCTTCCCCTCGCAAGGGAGAACAAAATTGGAATCTCTACGATTCACATATAACCTTCCACACCTGGATTTCTACAGCTATATATAGGTGCGACACTGCCTCTCTGGCATTCTCCTCTCCCATATTAAGATTTTGTCTTAAAGTCTTAAACTTTATTGAACAATCCCAACTCCAAAATTAAAGCAATATCCCTATTCTGCTTAATAACCTCCAAACAGAATATTTTCACTAAATTCAAATCTATGTTGAAATGGGAGGAAGACGTTGGTATGTCTTACTCAGAAGACCAATGGGCTGCTGCTTGTAAGCGACCCCATAAAGTTTCACAATGCACTTCCCATTGGGAATCAACACAAAAGATTCCCTTTAGAGGGTATTATACCTCCATAACAATGGCCAAAATGATTCCAAATAGCTCAGGGGACTGCTGTAGAGGATATTTGTGGGTATTAAGTTTTTGGAGCTGAATCTTTAATTGAATGCGCTTGGTATTGAGCAGAGTTATTACCCCTATTTCAGAGATGGCCATACTAGGGTTGAACTTGGAGCAGTGCCATCAATAAGAAAAAATCTTTGTGATACATAGGATTTTGGAAGCTATATGCTGTGTTACCAGACTATGGAAACAACCAAACTCCCCACCTTTTCAAACACTACTGGAACTCCTAAACCAGCCTTTCTCATCCTTTTCAATAAAGAGGAACCCTTGAAATAACTTGTTACTCTCAGGGAATCCCTGCTAAAAATTACTATATCTGCAAATCATGATACGTTAGTGTGATGGTCAGTGAGAAGAATACTCCTTACACTTGTGGTCACAGATAGCTATAAAGATCAATGGTGTCAGTGGAAACTTACTGTATCTGAGATGTAGAAATTGCTCATTGCTCAAGGAACCTTTAGCAACCTTTGAAGGAACCCTAGGGTTCCATGAAACCTTGGTTGAGAAACCCTGGTCGAAACAAGTGTACCCTGTATGAATACATGCTTGCTAAGGAAAACAGCAGTCAGTATCATAATACTTTTTTGTATGGGGTCCTTAACATCCTTGGTCTATGCTATGTATTAACCCTTATTATTTGCTTATATTCTGCAGTTAACAGTTGGATGTATTTGAAAAATCTGTTAGGAATAATAGTGCTTATGTCTTTATATACTTGTAACCTTCATTGAAAATCTAGACCCAAATAAAAATTGCTAGTTCTTTTTTGCAATCCTGGTATGAACAGGAAATATCAATACGAAAGATTTCTATTCTTTATATCATATAAGATAAGATAATTTCTTTATTGTCATTGCAACAAATCACAATGAAATTTCATAATATAATAATGTATTGCATGAACTAAATCCAATAAAAACTTAAAAGGTAATAAATTAAATATCACAGACCTACCTACTGTTACAGGTTACAAATCTCTTTAGCGCAGTACACAAAACTCCAAAGATTAATGTAATCTACCAAATTCTCTTTCAGTAGTTTTAATTGGATTTACTTGACTACAATGTTGTAGTAGAAGGTCAGTTACATGAGCCAAATAAGACAAAGTGACATATAGAAACGGAATATAGAAAACATTCAACAGAGCAACATAACAGGGTGAGCACAATGCTATAGTTGGATCAGTCTTCAAGAGGAGGTCCACAATAAGCAGTATCAAAAGGTACGTTCCTCAAGACTTAACCCAGGGCAACCAGGGTTACCAAGCTTTCTCAAATGTATCTGTTTTACCAGAATGTACTGTGAAGGACTTTCATATTCATAAGTGAGGTTAACAAACACAACCACTTTAGATTTAGATAGATTTGTCCAATTTCCAATATTTTATCTAGCTGCTAGTATTATGTGGGCAACTACTAATCTTAACTGAGATGGGCCAAGGCCGAGGTTGGCAAGTTTAAAATACCAGTGACAGAGGGGATTAGACTAAATACTTGGTTCCAGTAGCTCGTTAAACTTTTACAGGCCCATAAGGTATGATAAAGATTGCCTACTTAACCATAGTTGCGCCAACATAAGGATGAATGGGATGAATAAAATTGTGCCACTCTGTAGGCCTTTTTTAAATTCTAAACAACCCAAAACCCACTCAGATCTGAGATTATTTCATTTTTAAAATATAATTATTGAATTGCACTCTTGAGCAACTTGATACACAACAAAAGTATCCGTTGTATCCCTTGTATCTCAACCATTTTATCATAACCCTAGATCTTCCTATGGCATAAAGCAGACTGCTTAATTCATTCAATTCACATAGAGTTTGATGACATTTAGATACATCTGCTAATATAAAAAAAAAGTGTGATGAAAATTTGACTGCTGTGTTTTATGATGCTTGACGACTGTTTTTATAATGAGAAAATACCAAATATTTTAGCCTGTCAGAGGGTTTGTCTAGGTAGAACCAACTTTCTAGCTAAGCCACAAGACTCTGTAGAAAGTTGCATATTAACTCTGAAATGTTCAATTTTTCTCCACGGAAAAAAAAAGCAAATCTGTAACACAACTGTTTTTAGCATGTGCAGAACATGATGACATTGTGTAGGATTCCTGGCTTATACTTATAAATACAGCTATGCAATGTTAGTGCCAAAAGTAGATTTTTTCATCATAAGGAGCCATATGTTACATTAACTGCCTGTAACCTATTAACCTATTCCATTCATAGCATAGCAACCCATAAGTCTTTACTGTAAACATAGAGGAACATTGTTCTGATGCTTACATTGTGACATGCTTAAAAGATTTGAACACCTACATAGAGAAGTCCCTGCCTTAGCCATTAGCCATTATCTTAAAAAAAAAAAACTGTTTATTGGGGGAACTTGGCCCTATAGGCTTTGTTTGCCCCAATGCCAAAAACGCCCCGTCGTTGGTCTCTGTAGCTCAATGTGTACAAACACTAGTGTTGCAAATAATGTTGTCTTGTATCAATGTTTTTGCATCTGCTCACTTTAATTGACCTCCCTTGGTGACACATCCCCTGCAGCAATTTTTTAACATCAATTTTATTGGAATAAAGTAACAAGGTGACAGCAATTTAGAAGGGTACATCACAAAGCCTTGTGTGTCATGTCTGGGTTACAAGGTCATATAGTAAACATTTTGGATCAATAAATGTAGACCAAGGGTCCTTTAGCATATAATTTTTACACTAGAGAGAATAGAATCAAAGGGGTATAGTAAAATAGAAGAAGAGAAAAGAGGGGAACATGAAAGAAGAGGATGTGGTGTGGGAGGGGGATGGAGAAAACGACCCACTGGGGTTAATGTGCTGAAACTGGGGAGTGCAAAATCTGTCGCAGTTGTACATGGTAGTCAACTAGCTTCTAACTGCAGCTTATTTAGTTAAGCTTTGGCAGCTTATGGGTTTCTAACCAGAGCTGCACCAGATTTTGAACTCTCCAGTTTTAGTAAATCAACCTAATCCCACAGTCCAAAACAATACTGACAACATAGCCTAGGACCATTAAAGGGCAATTGAACTCTGGAAGCTGTACGGTGTACCCCAAAACAGGTAGATTGCATGCAAAGGACTAGCCATGGGTATTTCCTGTATTCTCCCTGCAGTTGATCTTTTCCCATCACTGACTTACTATGCCTTTTTCTGTGTCCATTTGGAGGCTGTCCTCTTGGTAGAGGTAGGGCTTTCAGACTTTAGAAGAGGAGTCAAGTATGTTGTGAAGGTTCTCTGCAACCTTTCCAATTTGAAGCATAACTAAAGGCAAAACTTTTTCTTTTTAGTTTTAGATGTGGAGAGGGATTAGAAAACCTGTCGGTTTTTATTGCTGTCTGTGTCCCCATTAGAGAAAGTGACCCTCTCTATTTGTCCTGTTTAACATTATCAATGAAAGTGAAAATAAAAGAAAATCCTACATTTTTTTATGTCCTCAGAACAGTGATGGGGACACTAGTTCTGGTGTCCTGGGGGCCCCAATGGACTCCCTTAAAGGAGAAATATGGGAATCCTGTTTTTTGCAGAGTCATACTTACCTAGGTGGATGCAGCATCGGTCTGATGCTGCTTCTGTCCCCTGCCGCCTCTTCACTGAGAACTGAACGATCAAACATCTCCAATGTCTATCAACAGCTCTCCTGCTCTGCTCCTCCATGCTTACTGGAGTGCTGAGCTGTGGAGGGGCGGGGAGCAGCTGTCTTAGCCTCTCAGCGGCTCGCTGAGAGGCTGAGACTGCCATCAGTCCAGGCACCTGGCAGATACAGACTTCCAGGGTCAGGATGATGCGGTGCCTGGACTGATCTTGGTGACACCAGCAGAGAGTGGACTTCAGACCACACTCTGCTGAAAACGGGTCACAGGAGTGCAAAACAAGTTGCACTCCTGTGACCTATAGGAGAAGCTCAGCCAAACAAGCTCAGGCTGCACTTCTCCTTTGATTTGCAGGGATTTCCTCTCAATTCCTGTTCGGGTTATAGGACAGGAAGTGAAGCTAAATCTTCCCAATGGGACACAGCTAGCAAAAAAACTGACAGGGGCTCTAACCCTCCCATACTCTATACCAAATGAAAAAATATGTTTTGCCTATAGTTCTACTTTAATGTTGATTTCTTGATTTCTTTAGTTTCTTTCCAAAATAGCTAATAGTCCCCTACTAGTGAATTGTCACCCCTGATTACACCCCACATTTTCTCCTCACCACCAACAGCACAACTCTCCTCCTCACTACCAGCATCCCAACACTTCCCTTCTTCCATGCCAGCTCACCAACTTGGATCAGTGGGACCACTTTATAGTGCAGAAAATCACAGCACTTACATGGCCCAAACTGAAGTCCTGAACACACAAGTATTTCAGGTGAGTAGAGCAATTCTGTTTGGGGTAAGGATTTGTTGAGAGCCTTTCAGCAAAAAGAGTCACCAATGACAAAACATTGCTCTTGTCAATGGTGTCATCTCCCCAAACATTCTGTAGCCTTCTGTGGATGTCGAAAAGCATGCACCCCCTCCTTCATCAAGAACTTAATGATGGCATGGCCTGCTGCTTGGAATCCATTATTTACCTGCAATGAAAAAAAGTTACTATATGAACGACCTATGTAAGTTTATAAAAAAATATATATGATTACTTTTGCATTACTTTTAGTACATCCCTGTATAATATATTGAGGAGAGAACTAGATCAGGTAATATCTGGAAACTATTTCTTCATAAAAGGCACTATCCCCAATACCAGATCTAATAGACACCTTAGACTTGGAAGCTCTCTTGGAAGAAAATGGGGCCACACCCATCACAAGCAAAAAATCTTCTTTGAAGAAAGCTTCCTCGATATATCCAGCTCCCAGCTCAAACCATGGAGTAGCAACATTTTTGAAAATGACATCTCAGGAGATAAAATCGTTCCAACCTACACCCTTCCATACCCCTAACTTGACCAAAAAGGAAAGAATAGCCTTACACAATCTCTCCATGAACTACAATGTCACTATCAAACCAAGTGATAAAGGGGGAAATATTGTCCTGATGGACAACGATTTCTATAAAAAAATGTGTCTCAAAATTCTTAGAAACCGGGACTGATACCGCCCAGTAGACATTGACATTGTTGAAGCTTTCAACAAGAAATTCTATACATTCGTAGATGAGGCCTTCCAGAATAATATTATTTCCAAACAGACTTGGGAGTTCATTCGAACTCCTTACCCCCGCGTACCAACATTTTACGCACTCCCGAAATTACACAAAAACCTAAATGACCCCCCAGGGAGACCAATTCTCTCTGGGAATGGTTCAATCACGGAAAATTTATCCAGACTCATAGACGAACACATCAGACCATTCGTCTTGATTATTCCCTCCTACATTAGGGATACGATCCACCTCCTTCAGATCCTGCAGGATGTTCAAATCCCAAGTCAGTGCACTCTGGTAACCATCGATGTAGAAGCCCTTTTCAGTTCAATCCCCCACTGTAAGGGGCTGGCATGCATCCGGAGGGTCCTATCACAAACCAGTCACCATGAGACTCCATTTAACGAATTTATACTTGAGTCCCTAGATTTCATCCTTAACCACAACATTTTCTCCTTCGACAGTGGACTCTTCCTCCAGGTGCAGGGCGTAGCCAGGGGCACTTGCTGTGCCCCTGGCTACGCCAATCTGTACCTGGGGGAATGGGAAAAGACTATATTCAGCGACGAGGATCTCTCTATGTACCTGTGCCACGTCCTCATGTGGCACAGGTACATAGATGACATCTTCGTCGTATGGGATGGGACCCAATCCCTCCTTAATGAGTGCCTACGAGCACTCAATAAAAATTTGTTTAATCTCAAATTCACCATGACCTCTGACCAAAATACCATCACGTTTTTAGACATTGAAATTTCAATTGACGAATCTAATGTATTATCTTTGAAACTATTTAGAAAACCCACTGCTGGTAACACAGTACTCCACTCTTCCAGCTTTCACCCCAAACCCTTAATTAATTCAATCCCGTACGGGGAATACTTGAGAATTAAACAGAACTGTTCAAACCAATCAGACTTCAAACAGGAAGCCAACAAACTAAAACGTTGACTATTACAACGTGGATATAGCTACAAATGTTTGAAAAGAGCCTTTAAACGTGAAAAACCAAAAAGAGAGATGCCAATTACTAATTCCCAAACCCAAATCCACTATTGAGGTCCCTGCCAGAATAATTACAACCTACACAAACGATCACGAAAGAATTAGGCAGATTTGCCAAAAATACTGGCATTTATTAACCTCAGATCCGACTATAGGCCCTTTGGTACCCCCCAGACCCCCAATAACATACAGACGTGCCACCTCTGTAGGTGATTTATTAATCAAGAGTGAGTATAAAGGACAAGACAGAGGTGATCCCTGCACTACGCTGGGCACATTCCAATGCGGCTCATGTGCCTACTGTAGGTGCATGGATACACGTAAAAACATATGCTTACCAAATGGCAAACGCTTTGTGCCGAAACATTTTGCAAACTGTCAAACAACAGGAGTGGTGTATCTACTAACCTGTCACTGCAACTGCTTTTATGTGGGGAAAACCTTACAAAAATGATGGCAACGCATTTATCGTCACCTCAGAGCGATGCAATCTGCCGACCCTGATGTCCCCCTAGGCAGACATGTAGCCCAGGTACATGGCGGTACATGTCCTAAAATCTCAGTATTGATTTTGGATTGCCTACATCCGAGTCCCGGGGGAGGGGATCTCAATAAGATCCTCCTACAGCGGGAACTCCGCTGGATATCCAACCTTAATGCGACAATTCCACCGGGCCTGAATGAGGCCTTTAATCTAAAACCCTTTCTTCCTGGCTTCTCCACAGGTGGTTATGACAAGGAACTATAGGATAATGGCCTGCCACATTAAGTTATTTTGTCCTATCTTGTTTTCCACCCAAGTATCTAATTTCCTGTATCTTTTGTGTCTATTTATTAAGTAATTTTTTGTTTTTATCGTAATATTCCTATGCCTAATGCAGGCTAGATGTGCTGGGCTGATGCACTATTTCCCCATTTTTGTCATCCCAATTTTTCTCAACTCTTCTCTATTATTTCTATCATGTTTCTCATTAGTCTCTATACTAGGCCCATATTGATGTGTCTTCAAGCTAATTAATTGTCACTATGGTCAAAAACAAAATGTGCTCACTAGATCAACTAATCACAGAAACCTCGTTGTCCAGCCTATATGAATATCTGCACTGTAATACTCAGAAAAATTGACATATGTTTGTGTTTTTTCAGGGTGGTATTGTAAAGATGGAACTCCTGCTTCTGAACAGTCCAGCACAAGTTAAATCCATTTCTCTTAAAAACAATCATACCAACGAAACTATTGTATTCACAAACGTGGCTTTGAGCCATGTACCTGTGGGGATGGCTCGTTGGTGCTCCCCGGCACGGAAAGGCCTCTGTTTCCCGTTCCTGGGGACAGAGGCATTTCTTTAGCAGCGCTGATGCGCACGCGCTGATGTTCTGTTTCGCGCCTGCGCCCTGGGGATCCTCCACTCTCACTCCATCAGGCTGCTCCCCTTCCGTGTCGGCAACCTCCGTCGACGAGTGACGTCACGGCACCCTCTGACGCGGCGGCATCGACCGTCGCTCAGGCCAAGGAGCTACAGCGGGCGGACGTCACAGCTTGTCTGCACACAGCTGATGTCCCTTCCGGACAATACGTACCGGTCTGGTTGACAATCAGCTGTATTACCGCCATCCTAGCCTACCCCGCCCTACAGATCAATGATTGGCCTGTAAAGTGCCACACCCCACTCTAGACAGAGTACTTAGCACTAGCCTATCACACACTCTCCTCTGCTACACAGCCGAGAGGAGCGAGTTCTCCCTGCAGGATAGGTTTATACTGAAAAACAACAGAGACCAGGTATGTCAATCCTAACTATGTCTGTCACACACATGCTTCAGCTTTCCACACACTTTGCTGTGTGATGACACATATTGTTAAGGCAAAATTCTTTTGCATACAAAAATCTCATTAGCTCAATGTCTCCAATATGAGATACATACTTCTCAAAAAAAAACCCCCCTTCCTTGTCTCTGACTCTGTAGATGTGTGTGCAGTCCGCCCAGCAGTGGTGGCTCTTGTGAACCCTGGCTTGCCGCCTCTGCGGGGATCATTATCAAGGCCAGAATCTGCAAATCATCCTACACTCCCCTTTCCGGGTTTTCTTCCATCAAACCATATCCAGTACTTGGATTCTTAACAAATTGATGTAATCCTCTGGACTCTAGGAAGTGGGAGTCCTTCTCTTGGTATACTTGTGTACAGTATATATGCTGAAGAGTCGTATGCTCTGTGAGTACATTTATATACATATATTTGCTCAGTCTGAGATTTTGTTCTGTCCTCATGCCTTGTTTGTAATTGAACAGTCTCTTATACTTCTGGACATAATGATTTTATATCCTATGTTAGTACTAAATACATTGACTGATCTACACCTTTATATATATATATATATATATATATATATATATCCCTTTTTCTTTTATCTAGAAAAATATCAAAACTGCTCCCCCGAAACTCCTGAAGAAGGAATTACATTATATAGAGGGAACACAATCTTTCTATATTCCGAAACATGTAGAGTATCATGTGCTGTCGTATTTTCACCCCAGCAGGTCATCCTTGAATTTGCTGGGAGGACATACCAATGCACCTCAGCAGTTTGATTACTATTGTTCATTGTCTCTTCCACTCACGTGATTTTATATCATAGATGTTTTGTATATTTTGTATTCAATAAACTTTTGTTATAAATTTTTAACAACATTTGTGTATTTGACGTTTGCACCATCCATCCATTTTCCCGGTGACACACTGCCCATATTATCCCCCTTGGGGCACATTTTCCTTTTGGTTTCTATCCCCAATACTGTAACCTTTAGCACATTTAGTAACCCACATGTACCCTCAACAAACAAGGGTCAGTGAGAATAGGGGATGGTGGAGGGGAGTACATCTGGGGAACATGTATGTTTGATTTTTAGGGATCCATCTGAGGGAAACCTTTTCTGGGTGACTACTTCTGTGTCTAAGGTTGTTACTTTCAAGTATTATTATTATTATTATGCAGGATTTATATAGCGCCGACAGTTTACGCAGCGCTTTACAACATTAGGGCAGACAATAAAATTACAATACAATTCAATACAGGGGGGAATCAGAGAGCCCTGCTCGTTAGAGCTTACAATCTAGGAGGGAGGGTCAAGTTGTACAAAGGGTAATAGTTGTGGGGGATGAGCTAATGGAGAAAATAGTGCAGTTGTTAGATGGAGGCAGGATAGGCTTCTCTGAAGAGGAAAGTTTGCAGGGATCGCCTAAAAGTGGATAAATTTGGAGACAATCTGACAGATTGGGGTAGCGAATTCCAGAGAATAGGCGAGGCTCGGGAGAAGTCCTGGAGGCAGATATGGGAGGAGGTGATAAGGAAGCTAGAGAGCAGGAGGTCTTGGGAGATATAGATAAGTATATATATCTATATATCTTGGGAGATAAGTATATAAATGAGACTGTCCTAATGGTGTTAACTCCTGGTTGTTTGTTCCTTAATTTATTGCTCTTATAACATGGAATGAAATCCTTTTTGGCTGGGTAAGTGATGAGAGTGTGCTGGTATGTTTTTTTCCTGCTCTTTGTGTCCCTCCTCAAAGTTAACTTTTTTGCCTCTGGTGTTTATTTCAGGATTATATATGATTATTTTATCCCCCCCCTTTTTCCCATCTGTGATGGCCTTCTGTATTATAATAGTGTTTATTGTATTATTCACTAGTGCACTGTTGTAAAGGCCAAAAGATTACGTGGATCCTAAGGAAGCCATCATTGGGCGAAACACGTCGATCGATTGTTTCTTCACTTTTATGCTTTCAATTGTCAATTTATCCATACAGCTGTTTTTATAATCATGAGGGACCTACATCTTTAATGTAATAATAAAGTTGGTCTTTTATGTATTTTTTGTGCTTTTTTTAATGTTTTTTTCGGCACATTAAAATACCTATTCTCATCCTTGCTTGTTGAGGGTGCACGTGGGTTATAAAATGTTCTACCTGGAAACTATTTTATAAATCTAAACAAAAAATAGCCTTGTAGAGACAAAAAGATGAAGTGGATCCTGAGGAAGTCCTCATTGGGTGAAAAACAATAATCCATCGTTTCGTTACTTTAATGCATTCAATTGTCAATTTATCTGAACAGCAGTTGATCATTGTTTTTTATAATTATGAGGGAACTACATTTTTAATGTAATATTAAAGTTGGTCTTTTATGTATTTTTTGTGCTTTTTCTCATGTATTTTGGGCACATTAAAATCCCTATTCTCACTTGTTTGCTGAGGGCACATGTGGGTTATAAAATGTTCTAACTGGAAACTATTTCATAAATCTAAACAAAAAATAGCCTTGTAGAGACCAAAAGACGAAGTGGATCCTGAGGAAGTCTTCATTGGGTGAAAAACATCGATCCATCGTTTCGTCACTTTAATGCATTCAATTGTCAATTTATGTGAACAGCTGTTGATCATTGTTTTTATAATTATGAGGGAACTACATTTTTAATGTAATATTAAAGTTGGACTTTTATGTATTTTTTGTGCTTTTTTTCATGTATTTTGGGCACTTTAAAATCCCTATTCTTATTGGCTCTTGGAAACATTTCATAAATCGAATCGAAAAGTAGCCTTGATGGCATTCCTACATCTGTTCTCCCTGACCTTTTGTGTGGACTGCTGTTGTTTTTTTAGTGGGCAGTCATGTCACCCACCACTTACTAAGCTCTCTTCTGATAAACCGGAATATTTAGCATATATTGGCTTTTAGTGGTCTCTAAGAAAAATATTTCCAGTAACTTTGAGGATATACTGAGAGTGATGTTTCCACAACGCATCCTCTTGTTGTCAAGTCATTTCAATTTCCTGTTACCCTGAACATCTCTAAACTTTCCATTGCTTACAGAGCACTGCTCTCCCTTCCACACAATTAAGGAAGCGAGGTTTACTTAATGTGAACAGCTTTCAGGATAATATTAATCAAAAGTACACTTTCCTTTATTATAAACCTATCTGTACTGTGTACAAGCAGCAACAAGCTAGTGTATCATAACCGTGGCTTACCTTTCACGTGAGATGTTTGAAATATCTCAATTGTGTTCAGATCCTTGTTTCCTACTTTTTATAAACATTTATATACCTCTTCCATTATATCTCTAGCCATCTAGGAGGTCTAATTAATCTTGGTTTTAAAGAACATAGAAAAGATGTTTTCTCCTTCTCCCCAAAGGCTTCGGAATGACATTAAGCCAAGCAGCTCAGTAAATTTTGCAACTAGAGAGTTGGTTTCCAAGAAAATAATGGGATCATTATTTCCTATGGAAACTGAAAGCCCTCACTAAGAGTTACAGTGCCTGTAATGAACACAGCTGCCAGCACAGACCTGGCATTGGGTGAAACACATTCTGGGAACCTGGAGGTAGTAAGTGAAAAGTTGTGAAGTCCACAGCCTAGCAACCAAGATAAGATGTTAATCACCGTCTTCCCCCGGGGAAGAAATGGTCAAGTCCTTTCTCCTGGAGAGAATGGTGTGTCTCTGGCAGGCTTGAAGGTTTGTTGCTGTGGATTTAATATATTGGCAATGCAAGGGGAGCAGGGAACCATTTATAACACAAACACGCAGATGGTGCATTACGGTGTTTATATTTATGTTTTATATATGCTTATACAGTATTGGGTATAAATATGATGTTCCTCAAGGGATCAACCAGAAATAAGAATACTGGCAACATGGAAATGTCTGATTAAGGGGGAAATGATGCAGATTAATGAAATGTACAAGTAAAGGGATAACGCAATAATGTTTTAAAATGCTGTTGTTTTATGTCTGGAAACAACTTACTGAATTTTCTACATGCTACATCTTTTCTCTCTAGCAGAACAAAAGGTTCAGCCAATAAATGTTTTTTTTCATAAGTTATATTTTTATTGAGTTTTATAAAAGTTACAAACAGTTAAGTGCCTGTGTTAAATTTGACGTCAAATTTGGATTTAATTTTGGGCTCGGTTCACACTGCTGCGACATGGGATCATCCGACTTGTGAGACTTGTGAATCGGGGGAACCAGTAAGTAAGAGATCCGACAGGTGAAAAGAGAAGGTAGACAAAAACATGGTTTGGAAGCTGGATGGAAAGAGGGGGAGAGATAGAGAGAAATATGTCTGAAATGTCAGGGGGCGGGGGGTAGTGATGAAAGGTTAATATAGAAATATAGAAAATATAGAGAAATATAGAGAGGAAATATAGAAATATAGGGGGAAGGTCGGAGGAGAGAGGAGGGTCAAGGGGAAAATAGAGACTTGTCAAAATCTGAGGGGAGGAAGTGATCTATCCACGGCTGCCACAAGCGTTCGTATTTTGGGATTCTGTCCAAAAAAACTTCTTCTATTTTGGCATTGATCATGGCTCTGGTGATTCTGTTTTTGGTCTCAATAGTGTAAATGCTGTGATTGGGTAGCCTTACCTCATTTACTAAGCTCTGGAGCAACTGCACTTGTATGCCCCTTACACACGGTCGGACTTTGTTCGGACATTCCGACAACAAAATCCTAGGATTTTTTCCGACGGATGTTGGCTCAAACTTGTCTTGCATACACACGGTCACACAAAGTTGTCGGAAAATCCGATCGTTCTAAACGCGGTGACGTAAAACACGTACGTCGGGACTATAAACGGGGCAGTGGCCAATAGCTTTCATCTCTTTATTTATTCTGAGCATGCGTGGCACTTTGTCCGTCGGATTTGTGTACACACGATCGGAATTTCCGACAACGGATTTTGTTGTCGAAAAATTTTTTATCCTGCTCTCAAACTTTGTGTGTCGGAAAATCAGATGGAAAATGTCCGATGGAGCCCACACGCGGTCGGAATTTCCGTCAACACGCTCCGATCGGACATTTTCCATCGGAAAATCCGACCGTGTGTACGGGGCAGTAGAGTGCAACTGAACTTTGCAAAGTGCACATTCTATTTGCCTTTAGTAAATCAACCCCTTAGTCTTCGTCTTTTGACTAAAATGCCATTTTATTTTTGGTTGTATTTTAGGCACCTGAATTGTTTTCGTTTTAGTCATATTTTAGTCGACTAAAATCTCCAGTACATTTTAGACATTCAACTAAAATCCAATGGGTTTAGTTAAATTGTAATGCATTTTTTAAGCATTTCTCTAGAATTGCCAAACTCATTATATACTCTTGGAGTAAAAAACTATTAACATCTTATTCATACAGTGCCTTGCAAAAATATTCATCCCCCTTGGCATTTTTCGTGTTTTGTTGCCTCACAACCAGGAATTAACATGGATTGTTTGAGGATTTGCATCATTTAATTTACAGAACATGCCCACAACTTTGAAGATTTTTTTTTGTATTGTGAAGCAAACAGCAAAATAACAGAAAAAGTCAATGTGCATAACTATTCACCCCCCTAAAGTCAATACTTTGTAGAGCCGCTGTTTGCAGCTATCACAGCTCCAAGTCGCTTTGGATAAGTCTCTATGAGCTTGCCACATCTTACCACTGGGATTTTTGCCCATTCTTCTTGGCAAAACTGCTCCAGCTCTAACAAGTTGGATGGTTTGCGCTTGTGAACAGCAATCTTTAAGTCTGACCACAGATTTTCTATTGGATTGAGGTCTAGGCTTTGACTAGACCATTCCAACACATTTACATGTTTCCCCTTAAACCACTCAAGTGCTGCTTTAGCAGTGTGTTTGGGGTCATTGTCCTGCTGGAAGGTGAACCTCCGTCCTAGCCTCAAATCACACACAGAGTGGTACAGGTTTTGCTCAAGAATATCCCTGTATTTAGCACCATCCATCTTTCCCTCAACTCTGACCAGTTTCCCAGTCCCGACTGCTGAAAAACATCCCCACAGCATGATGCTGTTCTTTTGGGTGATGTGATGTGTTGGGTTTGCGCCAGACATAGCATTTTCTTTGATGGCCAAAAAGTTAAATTTTAGTCTCATCAGACCAGAGCATTTTGGGAGTCTCCCACATGTCTTTTCCCAAAACATGCAATTTTGTTTTTTGCTGAAAGTAATGGCTTTCTTCTGGCCACTCTACCATAAAGCCCAACTCTATGGAGCGTACGGCTTATTGACGTCCTATGTACAGATACTCCAGTCTCTGCTGTGGAACTCTGCAGCTCCTCCAGGGTTACCTTAGGTCTCTGTGCTGCCTCTCTGATTAATGCCCTCCTTGCCCAGTCCGTGAGTTTTGGTGTGCGGCTGTCTCTTGGCAGGTTTGCTGTTGTGCCATGTTCTTTCCATTTGGTTATGATAGATTTGATGGTGCTCCTAGAGATCATCAAAGATTTGGATATTTTTTTATAACCTAACCCTGACTTGTACTTCTCAACAACATTGTCCCTTACTTGTTTGGAGAGTTCCTTGGTCTTCATGGCAGTGTTTGGTTAGTGGTACCTCTTGCTTCGGTGTTGCAGCCTCTGGGGCCTTTCAAAAAGGTGTGTATATGTAATGACAGGTCATGTGACACTTACACTGCATACAGGTGAACATCATTTCACTAATTATGTGACTTCTGAAGGTAATTGGTTGCACCAGAGCTTTTTATGGGCTTCATAACAAAGGGGTGAATACATACGCAAGTATCAGTTTTTTATTTCTGAAAAATAGTTGTATATATTTTTCAAATTTCCTTCACCAACTTAGACTATTGTGTTCTGATCCATCACATATAATTCAGATTAAAAAAACATTGAACTAAAGGTAATGTAACAAAATAGGTAAAAAGCCAAGGGGGGTGCATACTATTGCGTTAGGGTGTGCACCCCAAAGCTCAAACACACATGCCTTTCTCTGCAGCCTCAGCTGCACAGGACAGTGAATGAATGGGAATTGCTCTGTGCTGAGCAGCTTCCTGTTCATTCACAAACTGAAGCACAGTAAACACAGTTTACTATGCTTCAGTTATGAATTAACACAGTGGGGTTTATTTACTAAAGCTGGGAAATGCAAAATTTTGCTCACTTCTGCATAGAAACCAATCAGGTTCTAACCTCAGCTTGTTCAATTAAGCTTTGGCAATAAAACCTGGAAGCTGATTGGTCTCCATGCAGAAGCGAGCCTGTATTTTGCACTCTCCAGCTTTAGTAAACATACCCCAATGAGTTAACGTGTTCAGTGTGTTTATTTAGAAAAGGAAGGCGCTGGTAAATGACATGTTTACTGGCACCTTCCCCCACCCGCTATCCTGAGACATCCCCCACAGCAGCAGGGGGGGGCAGCACAGGGGAAGCCCGGGCAGTATGCCTATGATGATATTATTTATGGTATTAAGGTTTGAACATGCACTACAAGAAACATATTTAGTTAGTTTAGTAATATATAACGTCTTTATAAATAAAACCAAGTTTCATTAGCAAACAAAAAGTATGCTTTTTAACAAGCAGAAGTGCTTTAAAATATAAAAACAAAAAACTGTAAACTCTATTGGCTTGTAATGCCATTGCACACATTAGCTGAATATATTACCAACATTAAATATTAAGAAAAGAAAAAAAAAGAAAAACCTTTCTTTCAGCAGCTTAGTAGATGCCTCCAACCTATTCTTATGTGGTGGGGCAGTGTTAATTTTGTCGTCAAATTTCGATTTCATTTTAGTCATAGTCTTTTGACTAAAATGCCATTTTAGTTTTAGTCTTATTTTAATCATCTGAATTGTTTTAGTTTTAGTCAACTAAAATTGTGTTCATTTCATCAACGGAAATATTTTCGTCACCTAAATTAACACGGCTAAGTGCAGCAGAACTCATAAAAACCTAGAAACAGAAAAATGAACAATTGTGCTTCATAAAACCAAACAAACCGTCAATCACTATTACATATGGAGGAAAAAGGATAATGGTCAACATCTATTACTGCAATGGGCAGGCACATATAGAAACAGTAATCAGTAAAGTCAGTAAATGTCATGGAGCCTAACAACAGCAGAGGGTGCATCCCACATGTTAAGACTATATATGGGTCAGGGAAGTCCATCTGGTCCGAGAGACCGTATGAAGGCTATCAAGCCTGGAGGTACATTTGTAACAGATCAGACCATTGTGTTGGGGCTTTCGGACATCCCCTACTGCTGTAAGCGGCCTTGTACAGTATGGAGAAAGAACAGAATTCACCAAAGATTTTCCAGTAGTTATGGTTTGAGCTACAGAAGATTTCCATTTTAATACAATTGTTTTTCTACAGCCAATACATTTTTACCTACACCCACTTAGTCTGGATTCCTAAAGTCTGTATGTCCAGCTTCTTTAAGTGTTACTAAACCCCGGACTCTACATTCACTATCTGGTCTCCCATAGTACACAGAACATGGAAATGTAATTATTTTAGTAAATATAAACTGCTAAATACCCTTTCTCATCAGCAGTATATAACAGTTTTATAACTTCTATCAGTGTCTGGTATAATCTTGTAGGAGGAGTTTTCATTCTCGTCTAACTGTCCTTTGAGGCTGCAGGACCCCTGACCCTCTGTCTAGACAGTGTTGATTGTACCCTGCGGCCCTGTGCCAATCACATGCTCCTATCCCAGAAAAAATAAAAAACTCTCAAGCAATGCACACCAAAGTGAGCATGTGCAGAACGCCCCCCCCCCCCCCCCAAGGCTCTGTTCTGTCAGAAGATGGATTGGGGACTGTGGAAGAAGGGGAGGATCGGAGAAGACAGGATCAAACAGCCTTTATACACAATGCGGATGATTAACCCCTTAGGTTCCACAGTAAGTATAGTACACTTCAATACCTCAGTACACTTTCAGGCGTAGTTGCATCTTTGAAGGAAATATCACTCTACGGTAGATCCATCGGAACCAACTTTCACTTATATCAGTCCGGTGCAACCACACACATCGAGCGCTACAGGAAGGCAGGCCATAGATAATACAATTTTCTTTCCCTCCACCATGGGAAGAAAGGAAGAAAATAGCTTGATCCACCCATCAATACAGTCAGTGTTGGTGGGGGAATTCCTCCCCCAGTGTTATTGTGTTCTGCATTAAGATAAAAAACCTTCTGTGTGTAACAGCCCCCCCCCCCCATTACTTACCTGAGCCTCATCTCTCTCCAGCGATGTCCACGAGTATCTTAGCCATCCAAGGCTCTCCTCCTAATTGGCTGAGACACAGCAGAGGCTCCATTGGCTCCTGTGGCTGTTAATCAAAGTCAGTTAGCCAATCAGGGGAGAGAAGGGGCGGGGCTAGGTTGGGGCTCCATGTCTAAATGGATACATGGAGCTGTGACTTGGCTTGGGTGCCCCCATAGCAAGCTGCTTGCTGTGGGGGCACATGACAGGAGGGAGGGGCCAGGAGCAGCGAAGAGGGACCCGAGAAGAGGAGGATCTGGGCTGCTTTGTGTAAATCCAACTGCACACAGCAGGTAAGGATAACATGTTTGTTATATATAAATTTTCTTTTAAAACGAGACTTTACAATCACTTTAAGGAAACGTAAAACATATGTAGTTGAATAGAATTTGTTTTCAAATTATTGATTTTAGCAGCAGGTCTGTGCATGTAACAGGAGACATACGTTTTATGTCACTTGATTTTTATTCGCTGTTTTTCACAGAAGATCTCTATAGATCTATTGTGGACCAAAGCAATTTGTATGCTGGTCAATCAAGTTGTCTGCGTTGATGGGTCCCTGATTAAGTTTTCTGGCTGCTTGTCATTTAAACAGTATCTTCCCAGCAAGCTTGCCATATATGGGGTCAAGATGTATAAGCTCTGTGACAGGGCAACAGGCTATACATATAGTTTTATGGTTTTTGAGGGAAAAGATAATCACGTGGAGCCGGAGAACTGCCCAAACTACATAGGGAGCTTTGGTAAGTTTGTGTGGGACTTGGTGTCACCCTTAATTGGAAAGCAGTACCACTTGTATGTTGACAATTATTACACAAGCGTGCCACTTTTTAGTCACTTGTTTGATCATGGAATTGGAGCATATGGCACCATGCGATCTAATCGCCGGGGCTTACCCCAGCGGCTTGTAGATTCCCGTCTTAGGCTGGGGGAGAGAGCCTGCTTGAGAAGTAGTAATTTGCTCGCAGTGAAGTGGAGGGATTCATGGAATGTTTTCGTTCTGTCCTCCCTTCATGCATACACGACGATCCAAATTCAAATGGCGACTGGTGTTGTGAAGAAACTCCTCTGTGTCCACGAATACAACCCTAATATGGGAGGGGTGGACCTCAACGACCAGTTGATGACGCCATACCGTAAGGCCAGACGCTGGTATAAAAAAGTGTCTGTATACTTATTCCAATTGGCTCTGCTGAATACTTATGTGCTGTAGAAAGCGTCAGGACGAACTGGATCCTTCCTTAAATTCCAGGAAGAGATCGTCAAAGCCCTTCTGTTTCCAGACGGTGCTGTGCCCCAACTTCCCACAGAAGTGGGGCACAAATACAGTAAGCCGGCTGCATGGGAGGCATTTTCCGTATGTCCTCCCTGGTACCCCTACCCAATGTGACACCCGCTATTATTGTCCCTCCTGTCCTGACCATCCTGGTATTTGCATTGGTGAATGTTTTGAATGCTACCACACACTAGTGGAGTATTAGCATAGGGTGCAGCACTGCACGGACAAGGACACGCTTTTACAGGGTCTCCAAAGATGCCTTTTGAGAGACCCGAACCTGGAACCGTTACAGTTACAAATAAAAGTGTAAAAAATAAATAAATAAAAAAAGTTAAAAAAATAAAAATAAAATAAAAGCCAAAAATAGCTGTAGTTTTACTGCTCTCTCTCTATTGTTCTCTCTCTATTGTTCTCTCTCTCTATTGCTCTACTCTTTTTACTATTTTTTATCATGCTTTTCAGATATGTAATTCTTTTATACTTTACTGTTTACTGTGTTTTATTGTTAACCATTATTTTCTTTTCAGGTACGCCAATCAGCTGCAGCACTGATTTATTTATCTTGACAGCAACAGCGTTTGCTCTCACAATTTGTAAATCAGCGACTCCAGCACTGTAGGAGGTGATTTCACCATCACAGTTAAAAAAAAAGACCATATATGCCGAAGCATGGGGGCAGTGGTGGAGGGGCGATTTGCCCCTAATATATGCTTTGGCATATATTTTTTACTCTTTTTTTTGGCACAGATTGTTGTGGTTTTATAATGTTTTATTGTTACCATTGTTTGCTTTTCAGGTACACCATTCAGCTGCAACACTGATTTATTTATCTTGACAGCAACAACGTTTGCTCTCATGATATGTAAATCAGCGACTCCGGCGCCGTAGGAGGTGATTTTACCACCACATAGTGCATGTATGCCAATCCAAGCAAATGCGAATGCAAGCGTCGGTCTCGTGTCATATGTAAACAGCAATTGCACCATGCATGTGAGGTATCACCGTAAATGTCAGATCAAGAGCAATAATTTTAGCAGTAGACCTCCTCTGTAAATCTAAAGTGGTAACCTGTAAAGGCTTTTAAAGGATTTTAAAAATGTATGTAGTTTGTCGCCGCTGCACGGTTGTGCGCAATTTTAAAGCATGTTGTGTTTGGTATCTATGTACTCGGCATAAGATCATCTTTTTGCTTTATCAAACATTTGGGCAATATAGTGTATTTTAGTGCATTAAAATTAAAAAAATGTTTTTTTAAAAAAAAAATGCGTTTTAAAAATCGCTGCGCAAATACTGTGTGAAATTTTTTTTTGCAACACCCACCATTTTAATCTGTAGGGCCTTTGCTTTAAAAAAATATACAATCTTCGGGGGTTCAGAGTAATTTTCTAGCAAAAAATAAAAAAATACATTTTCCATGCAAACAAAAGTGTCAGAAAGGGCTTTGTCTTCAAGTGGTTAGAAGAGTGGGTGATGTGTGGCATAAGCTTCTAATGTTGTGCATAAAATACCAGGACAGGTCAACCCCCCCCCCAAATGACCCCTTTTTGGAAAGTAGACACCCCAAGCTATTTGCTGATAGGCATGTTGAGTCCATGGAATATTTTATATTTTGCCACAAGTTTCAGGAAAATTACAAACGTTTTTTTTTTCTTTTTGCTCAAAGTTATCACTAAATAATATATTGCTCAAGCATGCCATGGGCATATATGGAATTACACCCCAAATACATTCTGCTGCTTCTCCTGAGTACGGGGATACCACATGTGAGACTTTTTGGGAGCCTAGCCGTGTACAGGGCCCCAAAAACCCATCACCGCCTTCAGGCTTTCTAAGGGCGTAAAATGGTGATTTCACTTCCTCACTACCTATCACAGTTTAGAGGCCATGAAATGTCAAGATAGCACAACCCCCCCCCCCCCCCATGACCCCATTTTGCAAAGTAGACACTTCAAGCTATTTGCTGAGAGGCATGTTGTGTCCATGAAATATTTTTTATTTGGCCACAAGTTTCGACCAAATTACAATTTTTTTTTTTTTTTACACAAAAGTTGTCACTAAACGATAAACTGTTCAAACATGACATGGTTATATGTGGATTTACACCCAAAATACATTCTGCTGCTTCTCCTGTGTATGGGGATACCACATGTGTGAGACTTTTTGGGAGCCTAGCCGCATACAGGACCCCAAAAACCAAGCACCGCCTTCAGGCTTTCTAAAGGCGTAAAATTGTGATTTTACTCCTCACTACCTATCACAGTTACGGAGGCCCTGAAATGTCCAGATAGCACAAAACCCCCCCAAATTACCCCATTTTGGAAAGTAGACACCCCAAGGTATTTGCTAAGAGGCATGGTGAGTATTTTTCAGCTCGCATTTGTTTTTGAAAATTAAGAAAGTAAAGAAAAATTTTTTTTTTCCTTTTTTCAATTTTCAAAACTTTGTGACAAAAAGCGTGGTCTGCAAAATACTCAGCATGCCTCTCAGCAAATAGCTTGGGGTGTCTACTTTCTAAAATGTCATGGGGGGGGTTTGTGCTATCTTGGCATTTCAGGGCCTCCGAAACTGTTATAGGTAGTGAGGAGTGAAATCAAAAATTTACACCCATAGAAATCCTGAAGGCGGTGATTGGTTTCCGGGGTCCTGTACGCAGCTAGACTGCCAAAAAGTCCTACACATGTGGTATCCCCGTACTCAGGAGAAGCGGCAGAGTGTATTTTGGAATGAAATTTCACATATTCCCATGGAATGTTTGAGCAATATATCATTTCAGTGACAACTTTTTGTAAAAATGTATTTATTTATTTTTTTGTAATTTTTCAATCACTTGTGACAAAAAAATAAAATATTCAGTGTGCTCAACAAGCCTCTCAGCAAATGCTTTGGGGTGTCTACTTTCCAAAATGGAGTAATTTGGGGGGTTTGTACTGCCCTGCCATTTTATCACCTCAAGAAATGAGATGAGGCAGTCATAAACTAAAAGCTGCGTAAATTCCAGAAAATGTACCCTAGTTTGCAGACGCTGTAACCTTTGCGCAAACAAATAAATATACGCTTATTGAAATTTTTTTTACCCGAGACAGGTGGCTGAATTTTTGGCCTAAATGTATGACTAAAATTGAGTTTATTGTATTTTTTTATAGCAAAAAGTAGAAAATATAATTTTTTTCAAAATTTTCGGTCTTTTTTCGTTTATATTACAAAAAATAAAAACTGCAGAGGTGGTCAAATACCACCAAAAGAAAACTCTATTTGTGGGAAAAAAAGGATGCAAATTTCGTTTTGGTACAGCATTGCATGACCGTGCAATTACCAGTGTAAACAGCGCAGTGCCAAATTGTAAAAAGTGCTCTGGTCAGGAAGGGGGTAAATCCTTCCGGGGCTGAAGTGGTTAACATCTAAAAAGTAAAAAATAAGAGTCAGATATGCCATAGGACTAGAGAAATATGAGTTGATAGATGTAGCTTTGCAGGTGGAGTTGCTGTCTGATTTACTTGTATTCACTCCATTGTTGACTCCACTCCCGTATCTGTCTGACTCATCAGCCTCTGGCTCTTGGCTTCTCTGATGATGGCCAAGAAAAGTCTATTGAACTGGCATAGCTCACAGTGATAGGTAACATTTTCATTACATGAGTCATGTTTGCGCACACAGTGTGCTTTTCACTCATAATTTGTAAGTCATGTATCAATAAGGAATAGTTGGAAAAACACAAAATTCTTTATGCAGCTTGGAGCTAATGCCATGGAAATGAGTTCATAGCTGTGATCTTATGACATGAATCTCAATTGAATATTAATATAAGGCGTGTGCTAACAATATACAAGTGAATGTGTAGCTTTGTGCCAAGGTAGGCTGGCAGCTGCAAAAAAATGAACACTATGCCCAACCAAAATCACAGTCATCTTGACATTGTACTAACAACTTCTGTTTTCATAGTTTCACATTCATTTCCTGCTATAATAATTGTGCAGAGTGTATACATAAGAAATCAACATTGCAATAGGTGCCATTGTTGGACCAGCTGCCCTGTGCACTCAATAATCTAACAGATCTGGTAACTCAGTCACTTCCACATCACTAAGTAAAAATTCTTGTGATAAAGATCTTTTGTTAAAAAAAAAAAGAAGTTCACTTCCACCCTGGACCGGCCGTTTTGGTCCTCCAAGGCCATAGAGGCGATCAAAGATGATCTATCCTTTTATCGCCTCTGTGACCAGCCGGCTGCACCGTCGGAACGTTTCTCGGACGAGTCAGAAGAAATGAACAAACAATACCGAGGTTATGGCTGATATCTTCAGCCATAATCCCAGTAAACCACTTGCAAACCACAATGTATATACAGTATACGTATTGCGGTTGGCAAGTGATTGAAACAGCTTTTATTTCTCCAGCATAAAGAAAAATACTCTTGACCAGTCCTGACTGGTCTCATCATGGTTGCCAACAATCCCAGATCTTTTGGGACCCTCAGGTTTCAAGACATTTGGCAGAATTACAGCGTGTAAGCAGGGGTCAGTATGGGTGTGTATTATGGGCAGGGCTTTTTTTCAGGGGGAACTTGGTGGAAGTCACTTCCACCACCTCTGGCTCAGACCCTTTGGTGCCTGCTCACCACAATCACTTGTAAACACAGAAGTCTGGTTTCTGTGTTTACAAGTGACAGCTCTGCACCACCATGAACTCTGCACTCTGTATGTAATGCAATCCTGATATTTAATGCCCCTTTAAGACCCTTCTACTGTTTGTGAAATATGACCACACCCACTATTTGATTTTATTTGGAGGGTGTGTGTGTGTGTGTGTGTGTGTGTGTGTGTGTGTGTGTGTGTGGGGGGGTTTGGGGGGTCGTGATTAAGTTCTAGCACCTATTGTTTGAGAAAAAAAGCCCTGATTATGGGTTGGACTAGTTTATCCTCTTATAAATCTGGGTTGGAAGAATGGGGAGAGAAGCTCATGGGAAGGGATAGGCTATAACAGAGGCATAACTAGAACCTTCAGGGCCCCGATGCAAGAAATCATAAAGGGCCCCCCTGACCTCCCGGCCGGGGCCCTCCCTCGATGACAACACACCAGGGCCTGATCGCAAATGTGACCTTTGTGACCCTGGTAGTTCTACCACTGGTGTCAGTATTTTTTTTTATTTTTTTTATTAGTTTTGACCATTTTATTTTACTTACCGTATTTATCGGCGTATAACACGCACTTTTTTCCCCTTAAAATCGGGAAAGTCGCAGGTGCGTGTTATACGCCGATCCCCTGAGCTGCACAACTCAAAAATCGCCGACCGTGATTTGAAAATGGCGCCGCCGGCGCCGAAATACACAGAGCCGGTCCTCGGCTCTTTCCGGCGGCTCTCGTTCATTTTCGGCTCCACTCGTAGTCCCGAGCGGAGCTATCCGAACCTACTCTGTGTATTTCGGCGCCGGCGGCGCCATTTTCAAATCGCGGTCGGCGATTTTGAAGACAGGGGATCGAAGGCTGCACTGGGCAAGGCTGCACTGGGGGAGGCTGCACTGGGGAAGGCTGCACTGGGGAAGGCTGCACTGGGGAAGGCTGCACTGACGAGGCTGCACTGACATGGCTGCACTGACATGGCTGCACTGACATGGCTGCACTGACAAGGCTGCACTGACATGGCTGCACTGACAAGGCTGCACTGGGGAAGGCTGCACTGACATGGCTGCACTGAGAAGGCTGCACTGATGGGCATTTAAATGTAAGTTTTTTTCCCTTCACCTTCCCTCCTAAAAGTTTTTTTTCCTTAAAATTCCCTCCTAAATTGGGGTGCGTGTTATACGCCGGTGCGTGTTATACGCCGATAAATACGGTATTTTTACAATTACATTTTGTATTCTTTTTTCCAATTTTTTTATGAGCCCTGGTTGGGGGCTTTGGCTTTGGTGAGATATCGGGGGTCTAAACAGACCTCTGATGTTTCACCTTTGAGACAGAGAAAGGAGATGGAGGACACAGCCCTAAATCTCCATATCTCCATATCAATCTCCATATCTGCAGTCTCAGGAATAGCTCTGTACAGAGGCTTCATGTTCATTTTAAGCATAGTAAACACAGTTTATACCTCAGTTATGAATCAACAGAGTCTGTGATCAGTAGGGATCACTGACTCTAATCATTAAGACAAGTAAAAAGCCAGTAAATGACTAATTTACCGACCCCATGCCCGCTCTCCATCCTGACATATCCCCCCGCAGCAGCTGGCAGGAGAGGGGAGGGGGGGAAGCCGGAAGTGCTGTGGGGTATGATGGAGCCAGGGGAGTACACAGGTGCTTGGGGGCAGCAGGTAGATAGGAGGGGCAGTGTGGGGTGGCAGAGGAACCAATTGCCTCCATTTTCCCCCTGCAGCTACTAAAAAAGTCTGCGGGAGAAAAATGGAGAGTTGGTTGCTTTATATGCCACCCCCACCACCCCTCCTCTACATGCTGCAGTTGCAACTCCTGTATATACACCCTGTCCCCTCCATTCTGGATAACATTCTCTCTACTCCCCTAATCCTCTCCAGCACAAATTTTCTTAAACCCCTAAATCCCCCTTCCCAGAGCAACACCCCTCCATCCCAGCTCAAGTCCCCCACCCCCAATCTTCCAGAGTGGGCACTTGTCCTGCATCTCTTACAGGGTGCCAGGGGTCACAGACACTGCAATTGTCCCCTCTAAGGCAGGTGGCATCTCTTTGATTTGAAGAGGATATGTGCTGGGGGGTGCTTTGGGAGGGGACAGGACTTGTGCTGCAAGGTGGGGTGTCAAATAAACTGTCCCTCCCCAGAGCACCCTGTCCTCTCCTCTCCCAAAGCCCCCCCAGCACACATCCTCTTACCATCCACTTATAACTCCTACAGGTGTATTATCGTATTACCTCCCCCCTTCCCCTTCCCAGTTACTATTTTCCCCCTCCTCTGAATACAGCAATAAACACACAGACCTCAGCAGTGTGGTTCTTCCTGTTCTATAATACCTCCTCCCTGGCTCCTCCTGTCTGTGTACAGGAGAAGAAAATTGGAGCCAAGAGGGGGGAACTGACTTCAGCAAGGTGTGGATTGTGTAGGCAGTCGGCAGGGAGACATGCTGGCTGCCTCACAGAGGGGCGATCGCCATGTGTGGGACACCGGGCACCCTGCAAGAGATGCGGGGCAGGTGTCCCGAGTGC
Source organism: Aquarana catesbeiana (assembly GCF_042186555.1). NCBI lineage: Eukaryota > Metazoa > Chordata > Amphibia > Anura > Ranidae > Aquarana > Aquarana catesbeiana. The sequence goes on from NC_133326.1 coordinate 30,260,996, forward strand.
CGGAGCTCAGTGCTGGAGCTTGTTCTCTGGCACTGGGCTCCAGGAGTTAGCACAGAGTTTGTAAACCGGATTTTGCTGGGGGAGGGGCCCAGGCCCCCTGACAGTGGCGGAATGCCAGGGCCCAGTCACAACTGCGACTTCTGTGAACTACTACTTCTGTGAAGTAGTAGTAGTAGTAGTAGTAGTAACTGGTAGTTCCGCCACTGGACTATAAGACATCACTATGTCAAGTGAAGATTGCCCTCCTCGTTAGGATAAATGTAGACCCTGCAGGAGGTTCTGGTAATTTTGTGTCCTCTGATCTCTATAGCCCTAGTCTAGGTCTCACCCCAGATGACACCACCACAGTACCTTGGCAGGAATTTCAAGCGAAAGTACAAAGATTGTATACACTGTCCTTTAAAAAAAAAAGAGCAGACTGTATTGGCAGATCAAAATTGTAATATAACAGAGCAAATTGGTACATCCGTGTCAAGGCACAGAAACATTACAAAACAAATACAATGCAATCAACAGAGTTACCTCTTAGAGCCAACTCAGAGTATACTGCAGTACTAAGAGCACAAACAGTAGATCTCTGAATGAGAGGTTTCCCCCCAAGTGTCCAAGAAGAATTTCAAAAAGATAAGACAGTCTAAGTCAATTGAGGGCTCTCAGACAAAGGGGCTAGGCTTAGGACTTGAAAGCTGAAGCTCACAATCAGTAACCCATTTCTGCGCTAAGGAAAAACGTTATGACTTGGACAGTGTTCTACTGAGTTTCTGCCAGCAATGCGGGGGCCTTTTAAATATTGAAGCGCACAAAGGTAAAGATGACTGAAAGGGATGACAATCAACAGAGGCCTAGTGTAAAGTCAGGCCTGATTGGTAAGAAGGCTCCTTAATGCAGCTACACAGCGACTGAAGCCAGTTCAAAGAGGTAATGCAGAGTGTAGGGTTTAAAGTATTCGATAGCCAGGGGGAGGGGCAGATAGAGAGCTAAGCAAAGTCAGTGTTCAGGAATATTGATGGCTTAGAGACCTGTATTTGGCTTGGATGACTGCTGCCAGATGAAGAATGCAGCAGCAGACCTGATAGGACTCCTATAGTAAAATGACAGGTATTAGGTTTGGGCTGAAGGTAAGTGTTAACAATTAGCTTTAGCTATGATGCGGGTTGGAGATCCTCTCTCCAGATGCCTCTGTAGCAGTCCCCGAGCAGCAGCAAGTAGTCTGTATAGTAGAAGGCCCCCTTAAAAAGTAATGCAGCTATGGCAGAAGATTTGAACAGCAATTTTGGTTGGTAAATGCTCTTTAGCTCTGGCACGGCCCAGTCGGGTGCAATCCAGCCTGGCACAGCTTGACACAGCACGGCTATCAATCCTTTCCAGTTGATGCATTTCCCCCAACTCCCTGGCTACTTCCCGGGCTTTTTGTTTTATATCATCCCTCCCCCCTCCAGGTGCTTTTGGGCTTTGTACTTGCGGCCCAGGATGACTGTAAATAGCATCCTCCTTCCAGACTACATATCTCAGGCTGCCCCTGGCAATTGTATTACAGTCATAGTTAGGTAAAATTAGTTGGCACCACCATCTTGTAGACAAACAAAATTCTGTAACTCGGTAACAATGCCCAGTTTTAGAGCCCTCTTCAGGGCTACCAATCTATTGGAATTTACAAAACCAGCTCACCAAGTCGATTCTGAATCCTACTTCAGAATATCCTTGGTTTGCTGGTTTTTCGCTTCATCATTGGATTTTGTATGGTACCACCATAAAGCCATGCTATGGTTTGATGAATTGTTGTGCATATTTTACACCAGCTTGGAGTTTAGCTTTAAGAATATTTTATGGGTACAAGGACTGGGCCATATATGTGTTCTGTATACTGCAAGTAGGTTAAGGCTCTGTTTAAAGCTGAAGTTTAGGCATGCCAATTTTTTTACATAGTTACAGTGATCCAGCTTGAACTAATGTAAATACTGAATGAATGAGCCACTCCTGTGGGATCCACGTGGAAGCTGGGAAATCAACAGGGATCTTCACTAACTTCCGGGTTCTGTGGCAGTTCTCATCATTGATACCATTCACTTTTGCATTTTGTCAGTGAATGCAAAACATTTTCTGATTGGACAAGGTGGAGAGACAAGGCGGTAATGTTACAATCTCTACCTCTTCCAATCAGAGAACACTTCGCATTTGTTAAGAAAAGTAACTAAAATTGCCATACCTAGACTTCTGCTTTACTTATGCCCAGTATTCAGTGCAATACCTTTCTATTTCCAGGGTTCCTTCAGGCCCTACACTTTCTAAAACACAGAACATCATAAGTTGTGATGAGTTGCCCACTTAATTTGTCCATGACCCTATGTGCTTGCAGGACACTGCACTTTGCACTATGCATTTGTCTTTTCAAACTCTCAAACCCTTTAAGGTGCCTCTACTATTTATTTTACAATAGTGGCAACTATGTCTTATGTCAGTAGGCTTGAGGCTTAATTCACAAAGATTTAACACAAGTATAAGGTTCTTAAATTTAGTCATAGGACTGTAATTTTCATATCCAATTGGACTCAGCTAAGAAAACTCACTTAATTTAAAAATAAATATACTTATAATGGTGTGTTAGGTTTGTGAATGTAGCCTATTGGCAGTTACTTATCTATGTCAGGAGACTCAGCCCAGCACTACCCACCCTCTTATAACTGGTATGTTAGAAGCTTTGCTTTTATTCTTCGGTGTAGAAACTCACAAAGGAAATATTCTGCTTGCACCGCATTGTGATCCACAGCTAATGATAGAGGCATTCTACAGCCCTGTCATTGCTACCAATCTGTCAGGTCACCTGTATCCAGGTGACAGATGCACCCCATTGGGGTCAGGAGTGCACCGCTAAGGTAATGGACCCTAGGACTGACTGCTGCGGATTGAACCCTGGAAAGTTTAGGAAGCAGGTCTACAAGATAACTAACATGGATCCCAGTGGGAGCTATAGCATAGATTCCCCAGGGCGCGGAGTCTAACAGCCAGCGGGTGTTCAACAGAGCCTCTAGTGGTGAGGATGGACTGCGCTGCAGTCTGGCTCCAGTTCGCGGCCCCCAGGGTCTCAGAGCTCACGCTCACCGTAGACTACAGGAGAAGAGGAAGGAGGCAGCAGGCTGGAACGACAGGGAAGTAAGGGGTAAGCCAAAGGTCAGGGCAACTAGCAGACAAGGATAAACATAACACGCCAAAGGTCAGGGTAACAAGCAGACAGGGAGAGTCGAGAACAGGCCAAAGTCGGTAACAGGAATCAGACGTAGGAAACACAGCAAGTACACACGAAAGCTAACACACAATGGTTGATCAGCACTGCTGGCTTGCAGTGCACAGGTTAATATAGGGTTCCCTGATAGGGCCTGGGGTGGGGCAATGCTTAGAGGAGAGGTTATAAAACCAGTCAGGTGAGAGGCAGCTGGTCTTTAGAGATGAACACATGGAGACAGGTAAGCTGACAGAGAAAACTCTATTGCATAACCATGACACAATCATGCTCTAACCAATGCCGACATCTGGCGGCCGGGTGCAAAGGACACCATGTGCCATCACTAGTGTACATCATAAGTAGTGAAATGAAGGTAATGAAACATTGTCCACTAGGGAGAAGGGGAGCACCGGAGTGGAAGGGCAGGAATTATAACATGTGACCGTATAGGGTTATAATAGGAAAAAAAGTATATGAATTCATGTAAGAATAGCGGAGCAATTTACCCTGTTTTAAACCTGGAAAGGGCAAAAATTCCTCCCACACCTGACGGTGGTCTGCCTAGGTAGCTAAATAATGTTGATGTAGTCATTGTGTGATTATAGTACAAACAATGCATGCTTTTCTGTATGACTATTTCTTAAGAGATTAGGAATTTTGGCTTAGATACTTAACATATGGATCTCATTTTATTTATTTATTTAGACAGATCCTTCATATTCCACGGTATTTTAAAAGACATTCAGTTATTCACCTCAAACAGCATATAGTCTAATGCCTCTACCACAGTCATAGAGCCCTACCAATTGTCATTCCATTATCTATTGTGACTGCCTCACTGGCCATGTACCTGCAGTTCACCTGTTCTGGGCCTATATACCCACAGCAGAATAAGCCAGCAGTTTGGTCCATTACTAATCCTTCTAATCATTAGTTTTTAGGTGTACCCTATCAGTTGCACACCATACAGTCACTTTTTTAATGATGGTGGTGAAGTGATTCAATGGATTATCTTCTACCTCCACAGTTCAAGTGTTGAAAGTGTGATTGCTTTAACCAATGACATTGTAATGAGATAGCAATAACTTACAATGGGGTCAATTCACTAATGGAAAGATAAATATTGTTGGAACATTTCCAGATACAGATAAACGTCTCTAATCCCTGGTAATATATAGAAGAGAAACTTTTAGGAGAAAGCCTAAGCTGCCCCTGTAGAGATGGGATTTTTTGGGGGAGACAATAACATCTGTATAACAAGGTAAGCACAAAATCATTGAAGTTTTTTTGATTAAAAAAATAAGTTTATTAATACAAAAATATAATATATAATATCATAAAAAAAATCACAAGGTTTACAAAATAGATAGTTTGTGATTGATGCTAGGATGTACTATAACACAAGATGCTTGGATATGCAGAAGGCCGACATGTTTCGCAGTTTTCTGCTTCTTCAAGGGCGTTGCATGCATCAGGGGTCAATTCACTAAGAGTTAAATAACGGCAAATAAAATGCGGCAAATCATTTGTGAAAGTTCAATTCACTAAGAATTTAGCTTTAAATAACGAATGCTGTATTTTTTTTTATTTTTCAGTAACTACTGAATTTTCTCATGCGGTACCTTATCGCAGGTGTCTGTGTTTAAGGGTTGTATAAGGTCATTTCCTGTGGAATCATAGCAGAATCATAGCAGCTGTCACTTTAGTGACTTACCTGACACAGTACAATACCATTTAGATACTCATTTGTTTGTACAAACCAATAGTGGGCAGGGAGCATATAGCATGGAAGACCACCAGGTATTTAGGTTAGCCACTTCCATACCGGGCCTTTTCTGGACTTTGTGTTTACAAGTCTAAATTAGTATTTTTTGTTAGAAAATTACTCAGAACCCCCAAACATATATATACATATATATATATATATACATATATATATATATATATATATATATATATATATATATATATATATATATATTAGCAGAGACTCTAGGGAATAAAATGGGGGTCATTGCAACTTTTTACGTTACATGGTATATGCGCAGCAATTTTTCAAATACTTTTTTTTTTTAAAAAAAACAGTTTCACAAATTAAAAAAAAAAAAAAAAAAAAACAGTAAAGTTAGCCCAATTTTTTGTATAATGTAAAAGATGATGTTGCGCTGAGTAAATAGATATATAACATGTCACGCTTTAAAATTGCGCACACTCGTGGAATGACACCAAACTTCGGTACTTAAAAAACTCCATAGGCGACGCTTTAAATTTTGTTACAGGATAACGATACAGCTCTTGCTCTAACGCACGAGGCAATACCTCACATGTGTGATTTGAACGCTGTTTACATATGTGGGTATGATTTAGATATGTGTTCGCTTCTGTGCGCGAGCACGAGGGGACAGGGACGCTTGACTTTTTTTTTTTAATTGTTTATTTTACTTTTATTTTATTCTTTTTTACACTTTTTTTTTATTTATATTTTTTTATCATTTTTATTCCTATTACAAGGAATATAGACATCCCTTGTAATACCTATAGTGCGTGACAGGTCCTCTGTATGGAGAGATCTGGGCTCTATAAGACCCCAGATCTCTCCTTCAGGCTGGAAAGATCAAGAACAAAAAAAATAAAAAAAACTGTCTCTGCCGTTCCAGCCGCGTCCCCGGCATTGTTTACGCCAACCTTGAAGCCTTGAATTGAAAAGTGTAATCCCAAACTGTGTAGATCTTGACCACAGTGACCCTCCAGATAGGTCAAAAGATCATACAGCAAGATAATAGAATGGTGTCTAGAAGTGGAGTGGAGTTAACAACATACAACAATACTGAACTATGGGAGGAGTTAGGAACAACATACTAATGCCGCGTACACACGAGCGGACTTTTCGACTGGTCCGACGGACCAAATCCGGCGGACAGTCCGACCGTGTGTGGGCTCCATCGGACCTGCAGCGGACTTTTTCGGTTGAAAATCTGACGGACTTTAGATTTGGAACATGTTTCAAATCTTTCCGACGGACTCGAGTCCGGTCGAAAAATCCGCTCATCTGTATGCTAGTCTGACGGACGAAAACCCACGCTAGGGCAGCTATTAGCTACTGGCTATCAACTTCCTTATTTTAGTCCGGTTGTACACCATCACGTACGAATCCGTCGGACTTTGGTGTGATCGTGTGCAGGCAAGTCCGTTCGTTCAAACGTCCATCGGAAGACCGTCAAAAGTCCGTCGAAAGTCCGTCGGAAAGACCGTCGACCAGTCCGGTCGAAAAGTCCGCCCGTGTGTACGCGGCATAAGAGATACATGAAACAATGTTGAACAGCAGTCAGAATGCGTGTGTAACATTCTTAATCTTGAAAGTGAATGCACATCACCATCCTTCTTCAAGTAGAAAATGTATTTATCAGTATCATGTCTAACACCAAAAAGCCAATGTTTCACCATCAAGTGTGGTTCCCTTATCAATGTAGTATGGTCAATAATGTTCAACATAGAAGGAACTTTGTGCTAAGGATTTTGAATTTGTTCTGAAAATTCAGTGTAGCAGGATGCCCCTCCACTCACCATGCTCAGATGCAGGCTCAGGCGCTATAACTCCATTGCCCTGAACCCCCTGGGTTCCTGGACACATCCAAGTAATATATGTATCTCAGCTTCTCTACCTCAGCAGCAAAGAGAAGCCACACTGGATGAGGCAGAGGTAGCTGAGCAAGTGATCTGCATCCAGGTGAATGTCCCTTCACTGTCCTACCCAGTGTAGGTAGCAGTTAGACAGGAGCCTAATAGCAAGCCGTTTCTCCAGAAGACCCAGTTCGTGTGAGACACCCCTCGATGATTGTAAGGGGACTTGTGCTTGATTGAGTGCTGCCACCAGAGAGTACAAGTCCCTGCCCCCTTCTTCTTGCTAGAACAACAACCCACCTGCTTGCAGCTGTAAACCTCTACCATATTGTACCCAACTCCTTTCCAGAGGCCTTCCCATGACATTCCTGGCCATTAGCCTTTATATTCCAAAGAAAGGAATGTCCACACAAAAGAAGTTTATCTGCTGCACTTTACTGATGTTACTTCAGAAGATTGGCATTTACAGTCACATCACGTAGACACATTATCCAACATTGTCAATCCCTATTTGTGATTGACAGTACTTTGTCAATCACAAATAATGGTCTATTCACAGCAGTCACATGTGAAAGCAGCATACAACACTTCATCCTTAAGCCATCTTCCCTTTACACAGTCTTTCTCCTCTCAGGGTCATTAATACTCAGAGGGTTCTGGCCTGTCTTAGGCTATATGCATCCAGCTCATGACTCCCTGCTTGTCAATCCAGAAACAGGATCACTGTAGCTGCACCTCTACCTCCAGTACACTTCTCCCAGGTCTTCCAGATGGATAGAGCTCACTTCTGAGAACATTTGGCCTGGCTTGATAGGCCTTTTGCAACCTACTCTAGCTTCCACCACTATAAGAAACAGGATAAACACAGCTGGCTTTTTTTGGGTGCAGAACTATCTCACCCTGTCCTCAAGCCCTGTCCAGGGCTTTTGCACTAGGTGACTACATCTGCACAGTTTGGAGTATTCAGCTCTAATGCCCTCTCCGTGCTTAGGTCCCTTACAATCTGGCTTCTATATGTAGTGCTCTAGCTAAAAGGGATCTAAAATCTGATTACACTATCCTGTGATATCGCACACTATACTTGGATAGAGCCATATGGTGGCAGGCTAGCTAACTTACCTGGTTACACGATTGCTACCAGAGTACTGAAGTTTCGGGACGGTGGCTCTTTTGTCCACGGAATCCTCCAGCTGCTCACCTGTGTTACCAGAGCTAACCCTAAACTTCACTACTGTTTAGGAGGGCAATCCCAAGTAGCTGTTTGCATTCTGAAATGTTTTACTGAAGTAGGGATTCTCAGCTAGACTCTGTTGTTATAGAGTCTTATAGATACTATGCTACATGTTACATTGACTGAACCACAGAGACATTGACGAGTTCATGCTTATGTAGCTTTTTTTGCATTATTCTGCAGCAAACAGTATGCATGCCCTTTGCCATCCTAAACCTGTTTTCCATTATTGCTTATAACTTTTCTCCTATTTTATAACTGTAAGTTACAGTTACTCTCTGCCTGACCATTTGGCTGATTACCTATTCTGCTAAATCTCTCCAGTTCAGGAAACATAAAAACATTTCTCCTTTTTCTTGTTTGTTAGTCTGCATTATTAATGCTGCCTGAAGGGAGTCCAACCAGTCCTGATATTATGACTCTTTGGTGTTGGACATATCAAAAATAAATACATTTCCTTTTTGAAGAAAGGACAGTATGCTTGTGATGTACATTTGAATCCCTTATACTTCTTGCGACCTTAACCGCCTAAAGGAAAGATGAGCTATATGAAATTTATTAAAATCTTCTTCCACTTTAAAAAGAGCAAAGGTAAATCCACTGAGTGCAATCGTTGGTCACTGAACATTATAACCAATAAAACACAGCCGGCTTTAATGATCCTAAACCAGATGCTACATCAGAGTGGATTCTCTTCAAAACATTGTTACAGTATATGTAAATACAAAATGCCCACAGCCAGGTTCTCAGAATAAAACTGAAACACTTTCTTATGCAAATTACATACTGTACATCCTAAAAACATGTCCAAAGCATGCTAATTCTTAATGTGAATTAACCCCTTATTGCTAGTCAGTGCACATATTTGGTCCATGGACCTTTCCATTATTTAATACAAAGGTAGCTACATTGCTGATCTGCCTTCAGCAAATGTTATATATTATGCAATGTACTGTATATTCTTTTGGCAGGACTTGACAAATCCCAGGCGCCAGGTCGCCATGGAGACTAGAAATTGCATCCTTTTGTCAGTCCATTCACTTTTGACACCAGCACTAGGGATGGGCAAACGTTTTTGCCCTAGCATGAGTTCGGGCCAAACTTTGGCTGTTTGTCCGTTCGCCGAACAATGGAATTATCGGGTCGTTCGGCCATTTGTTCGGCCCACCGAATGACCATAATGCACTGCACTGCCGCACAGTGTATTGAAAGCCCTGATTGACTGAAGCAATGAAAGCTTCACCCCATCAGGGCACAGAGCACCGTCAGAGCCATGATTGGATGCTGTCATGATGACTGTATCCAATCATAGCTTATTGCTCTTAATCCGCCTCACGCTATAAAAGTATTCTTTCCATAGCTGCCATTTGTAGTGTGAGAGTGAGAGTGCGAGTGCGTGGAGAGAGATAGAACAGGGTTCTGATCAGTGCTATTAGACAGTTAGTGTGCTATAGTGTGCTATTCTGATTCTGTTGTCAGTGTAGAATATAAGTTTAATGCCATATTGTTCTGTGCATTACTGCAAGTTTAATGCTGTATTCTGTATTTCATTGCGTTACTGCAATTTTAACGCCATATATTTCATTGCATTACTGCAAGTTTAACGCCATATAGATCTGTGCATTACTACAAGTTTAACACTGTATATTTCATTGCATTACTGCAAGTTTAACGCCATAAAGTTCTGTGCGTTACTGCAGGTTTAACGCTGGATATTTCATTGCATTACTGTAAGTTTAACACCATATATTTAATTGTGTTACTGCAAGTTTAACGCCATATATTTTATTGCATTACTGCAAGTTTAACGCCATATAGTTCTGCGCATTACTGCAAGTTTGACGCCAAATATTTCATTGCGTTACTGCAAGTTTAACACTGTATATTTCATTGCATTACTGCAAGTTTAACGCCATATAGTTCTGTGCGTTACTGCAAGTTTAACGTTGGATATTTCATTGTGTTACTGCAAGTTTAACGCCATATATTTATTTGCGTTACTGCAAGTTTAATGCCATATAGTTCTGTGCGTTATTGCAAGTTTAATGGCGTATATTTTATTGCATTACTGCAAGTTTAATGCCATATAGTTTTGTGCGTTACTGCGTGTTTGACGCAGTATATTGCAATATATTATAATGTATGCATGGGGTGTGTCTGTGTTGTAAATACTCAAATTAAAGTGCACCAAACACCATTTTCCATTGATTAAAGTGCATCCACGTTCACATACACATCTTTATTACATTTTGTTAATAAGCTCCACCCACCCCCCAGCCCCCCACATCATGTCTGGGAGGACAACAAAGAGAGGCAGACGTTCTCATGACACTGTAAGGGGGCCAGCAGCATATGTGTCCACAGGCAAAGGTGGACGTGGTCAGTCCTCAGGCAGGGCATCATTTCCTCTGTTTAGCGATGTTGTCCATGCTATCCAGCCACAGCAAGCTGAGGAGGTGGTGGACTGGCTTACTAAACTGTCCTCATCCTCCTCATCCTCCGTCACCCAAGCAGAGACTAGTACACAGTCCCCTGCAGCTGCCAGAGTGGCTAAACTTGCCTCCTTGTCCACAGCTATTCCTGCCATAGCCCCAGCATCAGGCATGGAGGAGTCAGCAGAGTTATTTGAACACAGCGTCAGTCATTTGCTCCTTGACGATGCACAGCCATTACTCGATTCAGATGTTGGTTCTGACTCTGAGGTTGAGAAAGGCAGGAACATGAGCCTACAGAGAGGGGAGAACACTGGTACACAAATTGGCAGTCATGTTCCCCCAGCCGCAGGGTATTGCCAAGTTGTCTCCAGTGGTAATTAGGATGGAAGAGATGATGATTGACTCGATTTGGGTGCCAGATAGAGCAGAGGAGGAAAGTGAGGGTGAGGCACAACTCCAACGAGGCAGCCATCATGAAAGAGTAGAGAGCAGCCACCCTATTCCATCACATTGTGGAGCTGTTATCTCCCAGCCCACTTCCTACAGCTCAGCTGTCTGGGCCTTTTTTAGCACATGTGCAGCCAATCGCACTGTTATTATTTGCAAACTTTGTCTCAAGCGCATCAAGCATGGCAAAAACACCAACCATTTGGGTACCACATGCTTGACAAGGCATTTAACCTCCCACCACTCAACCTGTTGGCAGGAACATGTAAAAGCCACACAGAAGGGGCAAAAATGTGTCCCTCCTCCTTACTCACCTCAGTCTGTCCCTGCTATACCTCATGACTTCTCAGCAACCTCCACTGACAGGGATGATGGTATAGCGCAGGGTGTCCCAGGGCATTACAGCACATCTGCCAGCAGCACACTACCAGCTGTAGACTATAGCTGACAAATTTCTGTGCCCCATCTGCTGCAGCGGAAAAAAAAATGAGTCCCTGCCACCCACATGCCCAGCGTCTAAATGCAAGCTTGTCAAAGCTTCTGGCTCTACAACTTCTGCCATTCCATCTGGTGGATTCTGCCCCCTTCTGTTAATTTGCAGAATGTGCTGTACCACAATGGTAGGTTCCCAGTCGCTATTTCTGTTCACGTAAGACCATTCCATCTCTCTACCATCACATGGAAGGCAATGTTGTGGCATTGTTGGGCAAGACAGTCAGCCGCAAAGTCCACGTTACTGCTGACAAATGTATTAATAAATAAAATTGTTGGGACTTTGTATGAGACAACGACTACTACAGAGTTCGTATGTCTCCATCCCTGAATGATAGAAAAGGAGTGGGAAAGGGGAATGGTGGGACTTTATATTAAGCACGACACCAAAACCAGATGAATCAATTGGTAGATACTATTAAATATTTAATGGTGCACATGGACGCATGTGGGACCATAAGTAACGTGTAGCACATAACATAATAATATAGTAATATAATACATACATAGAAATGTACACACACATATAAATATTGGAAATGCATACATATACATAAAAGTTCCTACATAGTAAATAGTAAATATTTTTAAATGCATTAAATGTAGCCCAAACTTGCATATACACATGATTAATTGCACACATGATAATAAAGAATTGATTCAAGGCTCTTCAAGGTAGTCGCATGGTAAACGCATGGTAGCTGTGACAATACATCAGTATATAGCTCTACGCACGTTTTGTGGATAAATTCCACTCATCAGGAGCAAATGCAATCTAGGGATGTCTGTAATAAAATATAAATACCAAATATTATAGTAAACTAAAGTAACAGGAAGAGGGGGAACCACAACTTAATCCCAGCACTCTTACCTATAAGTAGGCTACAATAATAAAAAACATGGGTAGTGTTAGTAGCTGGAGGCACTATAGGAAACATCATCCCCAGAAACTGAGGTGGCGGTGACTGCAGCAGCGGTGAACGGAAAACAGGAAGTAAGCATCAATAGAGATGTCGTCCCCAATAAATGACTGTGGTTGTAATAAAAGTGCTGAATAGGGGCCCATGGGGATTCTGTGGAAAAATAGTAAATAAAGTGTAAATAAAGTAAATAAAGCTAAGTGACTATACAATAAATGATTGGGGAAGATAAAAGAACCAACACCGAAAGGAAGAGAAACAGAGACCAGATCGTAAGTGTAAAGTAGAAACAGGTGAGTAGCTCACCATAGAATGAGTGATGATAAGAAATATAGCAAAAAAGACCATAGATAGATAGAAGGCCGAATATTACCCTTGTTATGAAGTATAAAGTAGATATGTGCATAGTGTCATGAAGGTCCCCCCCCCTTTTTTCACTGCTGACACATGGTCCAGCAAGCATGGGCAGGGATGATATATTTTGTTCACAGCACACTGGGTAACTCTGCTTGCAACTCGGAAGGATGCAGGACAGGGATCAGTGCTGCAGCTTGTTGTGCCCCCACGTCTTCATACAGCTGGTGATGATGCCAGATTTGTCAGCTCTACCCCATCATCTTCCTCCTCTATGCCCTCCTCTGCTGAACTGTCCTATGAACCTCAAATACCCCCTAAGTGTTCAAAGGGCTGTTCAATGAGTCAGGCTAAAAGGTGCCATGCAGTACTTCAGCTGGTGTGTCTAGTGGACAGGAACCACACCGGAGCAGAGATTCTTGCAGCTCTGCAGGGACAGGCCCAGAGGTGGTTCACACCATGCCAGTTGGAGCCAGGAATGGTGGTGTGTGATAATGGCACAAACCTCCTGTTCACCCTTAGACAGGGAAAGTTGACACATGTGCCATGCCTGGCACATGTCCTCAATTTAGCGGTGCAGCGTTTCCTAAATAGGTGCCCAGGGTTGGAAGATCTAATAAAGCAGGCCAAAAGGGTCTGTAGCCATTTAGGCAGTCATACACAGCCAGTGCTTGGTTGGCTGAAATTTAGTGGGAATTCCAGCTGCCTGTAAACCGCCTGATTTGTGACATGCCCACCAGGTAGAACTCAACTTTGGCAATGCTGCAGCGGCTGCACATGCAGCAGAGGGCCGTCAATGAGTACCTGTGTGAGTATGGCACAACGACAGGCTCAGGCCATCTTGGCTTTTTTTCCCCACGCCAATGGCTGCCTATAAAGGATGCATGCACTGTACTGTCACCATCTGAGGAGGCCACAAGGATGGTGAGCAGTGACAATGCATGCATCAATGACACAATCCCTGTTGTGTTCCTGCTGGAGCAGACATTGCGTGGCATTATAGACAGGGCACTGGAAGCAGAGCAGCAGGACAAAGAGGAGGACTTCCTTTCCTCTCAAGGCCCACTTTATGCAGACATCATTGTTCCTATGCCACAGAACATACAAGAGAAGAGAGAGTTGGAGGAGGAGGATTTTCGCTATTTTCACACTAAAGTTCAGGGGGCAGGTTGTGAAACCTGTTTCCCAAATGACCAAAGTGTCAGGCTATCCTATTGGATACCTAGCGCTTTGGCAGAAGAGGAGACACACGGCAGAGGAAGCTTGAGGAGCGGACACCGGAGCCACCGCTGACCACACTCCAGGAAAGGAGGAGAGGACACCACAGCCCCACCACACAAGCGGGTAAGTGCCAGACTGCCCACGGGGGGGGGGGGGTTTGCTGTCATTGGCATGTCACCCAGCATGGGGGGGTTGCTCTGTCTCAATGCCGTGTTGCCGGGGAGGTGTTGTTTGTTTGCCGCCCCCCCAAAAGAAGAACCCACCAGCCACCACTGCTTATAACATGTTTTTATTGTCATTCTTATTGGCCAGCCTATATTGTCATAGCTTTACGTCAGGGTTATTGATTGGCCGCTCTGCTGCAAGTAAGCTAAGGTTAGATAGATAGGTTAGGGGGCGCAAATAACTTGCCTTGCCCCAGGCACTGACAATTCAAGCTATGCTAAAAAAATAAACTGGCTCCTAACTTTTTCAGGTGGCTCCTAGATTAAAAGGAAATTTGTCAAGCTCTGCCTTTTGGTATAAGCAACTCACTTTTTATTCCATATACAGCAGGTCCTGTGTAGTAAGAGTGGTGTTAAGCTTCCAAATGATGTTGGGGCATTGTCCTGAAGTTTGGTTGTTGGTCGACACTCAAAGTTTTTTCCTGACATATATTGTGATTATGGTGTCTGGTGTTGTTATTCTGATACCAAGGCTAGTGAAATGACTATGGAGGGGGCAATACAACACAGCTGGCCTAGGAGGAGAGTTAGTATAAATCCAACACAACAAAATAAACATTACATACAATTCAGCTTGAGGCAGCAATAGTCCCCCCTACTAATTACAAAGTAAGCCCTCTGGGGCTGATTTGTATCAGTTACATCTACAATTCTCAATGAAGGTAACATATACTGATATATGTACCATTTACAGTGGTATTAAACACCAAAACAAAAATGTAATATATTGCAGTTTACCAATTGTTAAATGTGGTGTCCGCATTCGTTTTTTTTTGAGTAATACTAAAAGAGAAGCATGGGTTTTCTTTTTATTTAATAATCATCCTTACCTAGGTGCATCTGTACCCCGATGCCTCTAAGACTGAGAACTGAGCCATCTAATACTGCAGATCACTCGGTTCTCGCAGCTCCCTGAGCAGAGAGCTGGTAACTGTCAGTCACCGGCTCTCTGCTCTGCCCCCGCATGCTCACTGGAGGGCTGGGATGTGGAGGGGGCGGGAGCGACTGGTTCAGCCTCCCAGCGGCTCGCTGATAGGCTGAGCCGGGTGCCGGTCCAGGCATGTGGGCAGATCCCAACCCCCTTGCCCGAGCCTTGGCTGGGACACAGGAGTGCAGAACGAACTGCACTCCTGTGATCCACAGGAGAAGTACAGCTAAACGAGCTTTGGCTATAATTCTTCTTTAAAGGCTTTTTATTTCTTTTTTAAAAATAATAAACATGTTATACTTACCTGCCCTGTGCAGTGGTTTTTTACAGAGCAGCACTGTTTCTCCTCCTCTTGGATCCCTTGCCGGTGCTCCTGGCCCCTCCCTGACCCCTGGAGAGCTGTTGTTTAAACAGAAAACGCGCGACAAAACACTCGTAAAATGCTCAAGTCGGGTGTTTCTATTGAAGTCTATGAGGCCAAAAATGCTTGAAATCTGCCAAAAAGAAGCTCATGTACTTTTCTGGGCGACAGAATGCTCATATGTGAACAGGGCCATTGAAATGAATGGGATTTGGCTTGTTGGGCATTTTAGAGCTACAAGCTTCAAGCAGAAAATCGCTCAGGTGTGAATGGGGCCTTAAGTAGAAAAATAGCAAATTGGTCAGATCGCCAGGTGAACATAAGGGAAAAAATTGCAGAACACAAATTCAGTCACCACATCTAAGGATTGATAAAGTGTGATATAATACATTTTTGTTTTTAGGTTTAATACCTCTTTATTTGCTATTTTTTAAACTGACCACTTCAGCACTTCATGACCAGGCCATTTTTTTTGCGATACAGCACTACGTTGCTTTAACTGTTCGTGTTTATGCAACTATGTACCCAAACAAAAATGATGTCCTTTTTTTTCCACAAATAGAGCGTTCTTTTGGTGTTGTTTTTTATTTTTTACGCTATAAACAAAAAAAGACAATTTTGAAAAAAAAAAACAATATTTTTTACTTTCTGCTATAAAACGTTCCCAATAAAAAAATGTAAAAAATCTAATTTCTTCATCAATTTAGGCCAATATGTATTCTGCTACATTTTTTTGGTAAAAAAAATCCAAATAAGCGCATTTTGATTGGTTTGCGCAAAAGTTATCTCGTCTACAAACTATGGGATATTTTTATGGCATTTTTTATTTTTATTTTTACCAGTTACTATTTTTTACTGGCTGCGATCAGTGATTTTTAGCGGGACTGCGACATTGCGGTGCACAAATCTGACACTAAGTGATACTTTTTGCGGACCAGTGACACTAATACAGTCATGGGTGATAAAAAAAACGCACACTAAAACTGTACTAATGACATTGGCAGGGAAGGGGTATTGCAGGGAAGTATGCTCCTAGGAAGTGATTACTAACTGTGTGGGGGATGGTTTAACTAGAGGAAGACAGAGATCCGTGTTTCTGCTTAGCAGAAACACAAGATCTCCATCTTCCTCTGTGATAGATTGGCAATCTGCCTTGTTTACATAGGCAGACCACCGTTCTGCCTCTTCTGTAAACGATCGGCGGGTCCCAGCCGACATCGCGCACCGCTGATTGTCTCCAATCACAGCAGGAGCGGGTCGTGGGCAGTGCGTGACCCAGAAGAAGACACAAGGTAAAGGTACATTGTTTCATGCAGCCGGGCTGCCCTGCCGCATTGCGGTTGGTGGTCCGGAAATAGTTAAATATAAAAAAGTGCAGAAACTTTTTGAATACCCCTTGTATATGTGAATCCTAATAAGTGTCAAAAGTATCTGCATCTTGCAAAATACATTTTATTCACATGCTAAACCACTTTTGGTGTAGTCACTGGATAAAATAAATGCATGGAATTTTCATGCTATACATATTTATGATTATACAGTTTAGCAGTACCCTTATTGCACTATTTAGTTATCTGGAGGACATGTGCCGAGTGCAGACTTGCTCCTCTTTACTCCTGTCTATTACATGACCCGACAGGTTTCATGTTTTTCCTGACTCGCAGCAGATAACACATTCACTAATTGGAATAGGAGATCATTCCTCCTGCAGGTGCTAATGTTCCCATTCCAGTTACCTGCAGACAGAAATTAGACTTTAGCTTATTTAGGTGTCAGGAGAACCAGTGCAGGCTAATTTGTCTTGGTATAATTTGTAAATACAATCTCATGCCTATTAACAAGAGACCAGAGGCTTCTTTAGCTCCTCAGTAAATGAAACTCAACTCCAGGAAGAAAGAAAGTCCCCCTTCCATTCTACTACACATACCTAATCTATATTTTTTTATTTAGAAAAATCTTCCTAAAAGCAATAATTACCTTAACTTCAGTTACATGGTATTCTTTCTTCTGTTCTGTAGCATGGGTGGGTCCAATCTGTAGAGCCCACATCTTTTCTGGTGATATGGACATTGCCCATTGGTTGTTGGAAGACCCCATTACTGGAATCCTCACATGTCCCTGAAGACTTCAGACGTGATGTCACAGGGAAAGGCAGACATAAGACCATTTGGCTGAGCAGTGTGCACTAGGCAGGTACGCGCGAGTGTGAAGTTATTGTTCAGTTAGTTTTAGACTGCCCAGGTGGGGAGAGGGTTAATTCGGGATCAGCGTTTTCATGGGCTTTTTGGGTACTTCTCTCCCTCCTGGTATACTCATAAATGGGGGAAGACCAAGCTCAAGAGAGCGAGTGGGACTGCATGGGAAATCAGAAGGCCCAGATCAAAGAGAAGATGTAGCCCAGAGCAACATCCAACATTCCACCATAAGGAAATTCACCTGCAAGGACTTTACCAAGTAGGGATCTCTATGTGAAAAGGTATCAAAGATCAAAGGTTATGCCTGTGCAGCCCAAGACAGTTATTTGCACCACAAGAGCTATAGTAAATCGTTTAAAACTGTCCTAAGCCTGGTCTGAAGTTATTCGAAGGGGTGTATGGTAGTACACTGCGATAGAAGAACAGGACCTGTAAGCATACACAGAAGCAAAGCCATCACAAAAGGGTTAAATCAGCAAAAGAGGATGAAAAATGGCCACATGATATGGGATAGCTGAAGGAATTAACTAAGATCACACATCAAGTCCGCACTTGAGCACTGTGGGACCCCATTCTGTCACTGGGAGCGAGGTGGCAGGGTTACGCTGGACTGATGGAGAGTGCATTGGCTCAGTGGTGTCTCTCCTAAATGCAACATACATCGGGCAAAGGTGTGTAGTAACATGGGACAGTACATTTTACAGAGAGACTCTGTACATCACTCAACTGCACACAGTGTATGGCTTTCTTTTTTTTTTTAAATCAGATCTTTTTTTTTATTAAAAATAAGTAAGATTCCATTGAATACAGTAAATCAAATTGTTACATTTCAGCACATAGTTTAAATTCAATGTCGTAGTACATGGGAACAACCAGTATTAATGTTATAAGACCAAGTACATCATAACATTCCACATAAGGCATTTATCAGTCGTTATCTCTGAGTTAGATACATTTGTGCGATGCATTTGTTATAATTATGATTTTTGCAGATCATTATTTATTCTATATAACTTCTATTAGTCATTTTCCAATTACTTTTTGTTTTGTTCCCTTTCCTTCTTTTACTTTCCGCTGGACCCAACGGGGTCAACAATACCTATTATTAGATTAGGCAAACTATGTACATATTGGTCTCTGCATTACCCATCTGCCACCCCACATTTGTTTCAGTTACAGACATCACATATACAATATAAGATTTTCCATCTCTAGATCAATATCATTGTATTCTGTTTCATATTATTATCTATGTTGGTGTTCCTACTGTATGGACTCTGCCACCCGAAATTCTATTATGGACCAAGCTCAGTGGTGCTAGTCCAGGTGTGTCTAGCCAGGGATCCCATATATTTTCAAATTTGTTTGGACAGCCTCTATGCTTATATGTGAGTTGTTCTCTGATTAGAGCATCATTTACTGCCACAGTCCATTCCGTTACAGTAGGGCTCATTGTGGATAGCCATTTTCTGGCAATAAGCTTCCTAGCTATGAATAGTGTCCTCAAAATGGCAGTGTGCGTATGAGGAGTGTACTGTTCTTCATCTAACCATCCTAGTAAACAAAGTTTAGGATCATTTATAAGTTTGATATTCCATATACTGTTAATAGTGTTTATCACTGAGGCCCAATACCTCTGTAACTTCGGGCATTTCCACAGCATATGAATAAGTGTACCATTGTCAATAAGACAGCGAGGACATAGTGGATCATCTCTCCTGTGCCATTTATGTAGTTTTTCAGGTGTGTGATATGTACGGTGAATAATAAATAATTGGGTAAGCTTTTGAGAGGGGCACAGGGACACTTTAAGTACATTCTCTAGAATGTTACTCCATTCCTCATCTGAGATTTCCCCTATATCCTCTCTCCAGCCCCCTCTACAGCCCAAAGTCATTGCCCTAGATACATGGTCAGTAAGGGAACCATATATAGCGGAGATTTGTCCCTTCCGGGATGATGACGTAACTAGTTGTGTAAGCACCCCCGTTTTAACCAGTTCCCATTTGGATGTTTTGCTTTGTGCTGTTATGGCATGTCTAAGTTGTAAATATTGATAAAATGAGGTGTTTGGCAAATTAAATTCTGAGCGTATTGATTGGAAATCTCGTAGAACCCCCCTATAATACAATTGTGGAATGTATTGAACTCCCTTTTTCCCCCAGTTAGAGAAATTCTCCAACTTGTCAAGTTCCGGGTAGTTACGATTATTCCATATTCGTGACCAGTTTGTATATCCGTCATATTGGAGATGTTGCTTTGTTTTGTTCCAAATTTTGTCAATGAGCATTAGCGTGGGGAGCTGTGTCATCGCTCCCAACTCGCCTGCCTCAATGCACTCCACCAGACCATCACAAGATAGTTGTGTACTCACAATGTTCCGGATAGGATCAGAAGACTCAGGGTGGAGTCAGCCCGTTAAATGTTGCAATTGAGCCGCTATAAAATAATAAAATGGGTTTGGGACCGCCAATCCACCCGAGTCCCTCATCTCCTGTAATGTTTCTAGTTTAATTCTTGGGATTTGTCCCCTCCAAATCAGTGCTCGGAATAGAGTATTACATCTGCGGAACACATGGATAGGTATCCAAATAGGGGCATTGTGCAGTGCATAAAGCAGTTGTGGATTCCAAATCATCTTGATTAGATTGCACCTACCAACTACAGAGAGAGGGAGCCGGGTCCAGCTGACAAGCTTTTCCTTGAATTTTTTGAGGAGTGGGTCTATATTTAGTTTTATATATTGATTCAAATTAGGGTGTATGATTATGCCTAAATATTTAAATTTATCCACCACTTTAATTTGTTCGGCTATTTGAGGAAGGGATCCTACTAATGGGTCTAGGGGCAGTATTGTCGATTTATCCCAATTTATTTTAAATCCGGAAAATTTTTCCAAACATCCCAATCAATTCCATAAGTTTAATTAGAGAAGTGGACGTGTCACCTAAGAATAAGAGGGCATCATCTGCATATAATGCAATTTTTTCTTCCGTTTCTCCCGGTTTAAAGCCTACTATTTCTGTGTTTCCCCTTATAGCCGCCGCCAGTGGTTCAACAGCCAGAGCGAAAAGTAGAGGCGACAGAGGGCATCCCTGTCGGGTTCCCCTGTATAAATCAAATGATGAAGATAAGGTGTTATTGATTCTGATACAGGCTCTAGGTGATTTATATAGCAGCTTGATCCAAGAGATTATGGTGTCCCCAAAATCGAACTTCGCCAATACTTTCCATAGGTACTCCCACTCTACACTATCAAATGCTTTAGCGGCGTCTAACGATAGTATAGCTCTTTGCCCCTGATTATCTGTGGGGATTTGCATGTTAAGAAAGAGACGTCTTAGATTATTTGCCGTGGACCTATTTGGTATGAAACCGGCCTGGTCCGGGTGCACCAGTCTAGACACCACTTTGGAAATCCTCATGGCAATAATTTTTGTAAAAAGTTTCAGATCCGTATTCAAAAGTGAAATGGGTCTGTATGATTCTGGTTGATCCGGTTCTTTCCCCGGTTTTAAAATTACCACTACCACCGCCTCATACATAGATCTCGGCAAAGAATCAGCTTTAATTGCTTCTGTGAGTGTGTGTAGTAATTCTGGCAAGAGTATTCCTCCAAACTTTTTATATAGTTCGATCGGTATACCGTCGCTACCTGGAGCTTTTGAATTGGGGAACGTGGCCATAGCAAGTTGTATTTCTTCTAGGGATAGAGGTGCATTTAGAAGTTTTTTATCTAAACTCTGGAGTTTGGGTAGTGTAATGGAATCCAAAAACTGTGTTAGCTCTTCCTCTAAGTAAGAAACCTTTGAGGAATATAAATCCTGATAAAAGGATGAAAATTCTTGCAATATGGACGGTGTATCAGACACTAGCAATGCCGATTTAGTTTTTATGTTGTGTATAATTTGAGAGGGGTTTTGTGATCTGGCTATCACTGCCAGCATGTGCCCAGTTTTCTCTCCTTCCTCAAAATATGTTTGGGTTGTAAAAAATCTTTTATTATTAGCTTGTTGCAGGTGTACAGAGCGGGATAATTTCTGCGCATTTATCCACTGCCGTTCATTATCAGAGTTAGGATCCTTCAGAAATACCTCCTCTGCTCTTTCTACCCCCTTAGCCACATCCTCAGCCCATTGTTTGCTCCTGGTCTTGATTGTACTAATTTCCCTTA
Source organism: Aquarana catesbeiana (assembly GCF_042186555.1). Classification (NCBI taxonomy): domain Eukaryota; kingdom Metazoa; phylum Chordata; class Amphibia; order Anura; family Ranidae; genus Aquarana; species Aquarana catesbeiana. The sequence goes on from NC_133326.1 coordinate 30,282,819, forward strand.
TACACATCCCTCTGATAAATGCCTTCAGGGCGTCCCAGACCATCCCAGGTGCAGCCGACTGTTTATTATCCTCCAGAAAATTGCCAATGCTCATTTGCATATAATCAGTGTTTGTGAACAATTGGAGCCAAAATGGATTTAGTTTCCAGTGTACAGGCATACTAGTTTTTTGGAGGTTTAGACTAAGCTGCACCGGAGAGTGGTCAGACAACCCCCTAGCCAAATATATCACTTTTGGATCATATCGACAAATTAACTCATTCCCAAAAGCGTAGTCTATTCTAGATAGAGTTGAATGTGTCAGCGAGTGACAGGAGAACTGGGCCTGTAGTGGAGATGAGCGTCGCCATATATCTATCAGTCCAAGTTCTCCTAGAAACTTAGCCAGCGGGGTGTACATTCTAGGTCCCTGGGGACAGTATTTTTTACGTACATCTAAAGATAAATCCATTGCACTGTTAAAATCCCCCAAAACGTACACCGGCAACTGGGGGTATTTAGACAAAAATCTAGCAAAACATTGCAGTACTGTTAGTGTAAAAGGTGGAGGTATATATATATTGGCAAAAATACATTTTTGAGATTCCCATACACCCATCAAGAAGATATATCTGCCCTCAGCATCTATTTCTACATCCTGCTTATTAAATGCTGTGGACCTAGAAAAAAGAATACTCACTCCCCTAGAGTATCTAGTATGGGTAGAGTGGTATTGCTGCTGAAATTTAGACATACGTAATAAATGTATACTGTCACTGGTAAGATGTGATTCCTGCAAAAAAATTATAGTGGGTTTTTGTTGAGATAGGTAAGTAAGTAACGCAGTTCTTTTGGTAGGATCATGTAAACCTCTAATGTTCCACGAAAGAATTGTGTCTCTCTTGTTACTCATTGAATCCTGGGGAGTATAATACCGGTTGGTCATGCCTATAGGTGTTCACCGCCCAGACAAAATACCTCCTCAACCATGACCAAAGGTTACTTGAGTCATTACTTGGTGGTGGACAGAAATCATCCGTGTGTAGAGATGTGTTATTTCCAGCTATGTCGGAGTGAGACGGGAGCATGCAGCTTGGGCACTTGCAGAGGTGCGATCCGAGTAATCCAGATTGAAAAACAGTGTAATCAATACAAAAAAGCCAAACGTAGAAACCATAAAAACCAAAAAACATGTTGCCCGAGAACTTAGGCATTCTTGAAAAATGCGAACTTTTGTAATTGCCCCGCAGGGCTGCGCAGGGGGTAGTAGTGAGGGCCAGGGCCATGTGATCTTATTTTAGGGCACAAGACGTAGTCGGCGTAAAGTAAAAGTTAACAATTAAACTCAGATACTCCTCTTCATAATGCTCCTATATGAAAACAGTCGTGAGCAAAGGATTGAAGGTAAGTATTTTCTCCCTCCCGAAAATCATCAGGGGGGTGATCGACCTCGAGGTTCTCCTCTCAGGCGTCTTTCGTGGCGATCTAGCCAGTTCACAGCCATATTTGGGCTATCAAAGAAATGAACTGCTCCATCCGCCACCACCCTCAGCTTAGCAGGGTACAACATCGAGTACACCAATGGTATGGCTCTCATTCTTCTTTTAACTTCCGTAAATTTTGCTCTCTGTTTTTGTACAGCAGCTGAAAAGTCCGGGTAAATAGAGATCTTAGCTCCTTGTATTTCCATATCTACTTTTTGTCTGGCTAGGCGAAGTATAATGTCCCTGTCCTTATAATGTAGGAGTTTCAACAGGAATGGTCTGTCTTGGCCCCCTGGTGGCGGTGGTCTAGATGGCACCCTGTGGGCTCTTTCCACTGAGAAGAATGGAGTTAGGTTATTTTTCCCAAAGGTATCAGCCAGCCATGCTTCAATGAAATCGGTGGGATTTTTCCCCTCAGCTTTTTCAGGCATGCCAACTATGCGTATGTTTGATCTTCGCAGCCTATTCTCCATATCTTCCACTCTTTCTGCTGTTTCCTTATGTTTTGTAGATATTTTATGCAAATCATGTGCTATGGGGGGTAATTCATCCTCCAAAGAGCTTACTCTTCCCTCCAAAGCGGTGGTTCTCTCCCTGAGCTTCTGCATATCCTGCCTTATATGCAACAGGCCCTCTTTCACACTTTTAATATCTGCTGACAGTTCAGTAATAGAAGAGCCATATGAATGCACTGCTGTAAGAATGTCCTGTAAGGAGGGTTCTGAGGAGTCCATATCAGAGTGTCTAGCTAGGTCAGATGTGGCAATAGGAGAGCTTGGTGTACTCACTGTGTCCCCCTGGGCCGCCGGCGCCATCTTGTCAGGTACCTGTTGTTTAGCAGGGGTGGATTTCTCAGGAGAGCCATGCTTAGCAGAGTTTCCAGCGCTGGATGACTGTGAATAGTGTCCGGTTTTTGCGCTGCTGTCGTGGGCATATTGACCCAGTTTAGCTGCTGCGGCGGCATAGGATCCCTTCCCCCCACGTTGCTGGAGCGGAGGTCCGCCATGTTGGGCCGCTCCGCCGGCGGGTTCGTTCTCCGGTTTATTTTTAGGCATCCCTGCTTTACCTTTCTGTTGACCGGGTGTCTTAGAGGGGGTAGCTCCACTCCGGGAGCGAAGTATGCGGTCTATTTCGGCGGTATATGCGGCTCTTTACAGGATTTGTATTCCAGGATGCAGGAGCTGAAGTGAAGCACGTCTGCCTACATGAACGTCCAAGCCTAGTGTATGGCTTTCTAAGCTGGCGCTCCTCCTTAACATTGCCTTTCACAGAAACATGGTCCCTTCTTGTGGGCATTGGTGAGCGCATACTCGACAGGAGAGGAAAGGCACCTCTGTGTGTGTTTAGACATGGTGGCCCAGTTCACAAGTGGAGAGCACAGGGAGGAGATTCAAATGATTGGTCTCTGCTACTGAAGAAGGCATACAGAAGTATAATGTTTCAGCAGATCCAGTGTTCCACAATTTTGGAGGCCTAAGAAAACACACAGATTAGGTAGGTGTGGGTGGGAACTGGGTGTTTTTATTTTTTATAGCTGCAAAGAATGGGCCAACTCAATTTTGAACCCTACGGACTAAGACTGGGATGCCATTAAAGTTCATGTGGGTGTAAAGGCAGGCGTCCCAATACTTTTGGTAATATAGTGTATTTATGATAGGAGGGACTTTTAACAGGGTAACTGCCAAATGATCAGAGAGAGAGCAACTAGCAGCTTACTAAACTGGTGCAAAATGAGGTTACCATGGGTGACTTAGCTGATTAGCGCCAACTCCCAGTGTTTTCGGCGCCTGGGAGGCACGGTGCAATGTCCAGCCCTGCTGCCAGCAGTCTGTCAAAATCTATGATAGGCTGAAATATGTGGCGGCTAGATGTGGCTGGATGCTGTGCAGAGGGGGACTCATGTTTGCGGCCATATTTGTTCAGGGACGTATGCCCCAAATGCAGAATTCCATAAGTGAACAGCCCAAGAATAAAGCACTACTTTACTGGAAATGAGTACTCTGGTAGCATTCGGGTAACAACTGGGTCTTCCAGAAAAACGACATGCTGTTAGGCTCTGGCGGGGCTGCCCGCATGCTGGTTCTGCCAGTTAAGTGTCTCTCACCTGGCACATGTCTAGGTGGGATCCGCGCAGTAGCTGGGTCTTCAGGAGAAGCTGCATGCTGTTAGGCTCCTGCCCATATGCTGGTTGTGATAGTGGAGGACTTTTTACCTAGCTGCAGATCAAAGAAGAGGTGGTTGGGTAGTCCTCAATGTGATACGGCACCTCATCCCAATGTTTTCAAAAATTGTATAAAGGAGGGAGGATTGCAAGGATTATAGCGGTGCCAAAAATACACAGCCGAACTTAGATAAAAAGCATAAACATTTTATTAGCAAAATTTAAAAAAAAGACATAAACGAGGTGTGCATATACAGACTCAGACAATTAAAAACATTTGTAGCGACATTTTACGGGAATCGGCCAGGAGAGTGTGGCGGCCAGTTCCGTAGACAGGTATATTGAAAGTCCTACATGTTTCTCCAAATATGGCTTCTTCAGGCACAGGTGTTTATGTCTTAGAGCGCTACTGTACAGTCTGTAAGTCACCAGGGATGGGCACAGAGAACTCCTGGAGCTACCCCGTGAGCTCAGGGTACAATAGAAGGCTGCAGGGGGCAAAGAGGAGGACCAGGCAAAAAGTATTTTTGTTAATAAAATGTGTATGCTTTTTATCTAAGTTCGGCTGTGTATTTTTGGCACCGCTATAATCCTTGCAATCCTCCCTCCTTTATACAATTCTAGCTGCAGATCATTTGCCTTATCAGGTGCGGACCCTCTGATCTCCAGAGGAAGGGAAGCAAAGAAACTTACCTTCCCTGGGTATGCCTAAAAACCCCAGAGATATGGTTTCTACCTTCTTCTCAAATTTCCTGTACCATTCATGCAAAATCTATTTGCCCTTATGGTTGAGATATTGATTTGGATCTATGTTGGTTCTAAGACATTTTGCTTTTCTTTACTTTTTTTTACTTTCTTGCAGAAAATACCTATTCATGGAAAATTCCTGCTAGACGGCATTCCACTGGATTCATCTAATTAGAATCTCAGAAACTGTGACGGTTTGACGAGAACTAGAAACTTTGGATTGACTATGGTCAAATAAATTTTCCATCAAGTTACTATGACAGTATTGTTTGTATATTTTGTGCCGAGCACACATTCATTTGACAGGTTAACATTGCTTGCAGTAGATTTAAAAAAGCAAATGTGAAATATTTTTAAGTGTATGACATGATAATCTATAGCAAGGTAAAAAAACTAAGGTATTACACAAGGTAATTGAAAGTAAAATTAACTACCGTATATCTAGTTCTGAATTCGTAAATTGGTCATATAAAAAAGGGCCTACAGTACATTGACAATTGCATTGTTTAGAAATGGCCGTTTAGTGCTACCAACAATGGTCATGTTTTTCTATGGCCAGCCCAAATATTTAGGAAAAAACGTGGGAAAAAAATAATTAATACTGAATTCACTCTTACGGAGGAATTTAGCAGATGTTTTTGATGCCACAAAGATAATTATGTTCCAATAGTTTTTTTATAAGGTTTACTACTCATTCATTGGATTTAGTCATGAAGTAGACTAGATCTTAAATCACAAATAATCAATACAAAGATAGTATTAAGACTTAGGTGTTAGTGTCAAGAGCGTGTAAATGCTCCTGTTTCATGACATCTGCCGGTCTCATTCCAGCATCCTGGTTTTGGCTGTGATACATTCTCCATGTCTGCTTGTCCATCTGCAAGGTAATTGATGTACCCAGTCTCTAGGAGGAGACCAAACTTGATTTAAGCCAGCCAAGCCTGCAGTCTCATGCTTGTGATAGCGTTTGTAACACGTGCTCCAAGCTCCCTGTTTGTCTACCCTGCCTGCTAATTTGGATTCCCTTGTTTATGATCTTGGAACTCTAGCCTGCCTATTGACTATGGATTTGACCCCGACTATTCTGAACCTTGCCTGCCTTGTACCTGGACTGTCATTGAACCTCTATGCCTGTCTGCCAATGATAAGTAATGTTGGCTGTGTTTAGTACGGGCTTGCTCCAAAATGATGGCCAGGCACTATATTATTGTGTATAAGACCTGGGGGCAACCGAGCACCGTTAGGCCTGCTTGCGTTATGGAAAAAGGGGCTGCTATATGTGAAGAACACAGAAGCCAGCTATAGTGCCTGACCACCTGCATAAGAGCATAACATAAGAGTTTAGGTGATATTAGCCAGATGGAGAAGGAAATAAGAATCAGTTGGTAGGCATTTATTGCCTTACTCAAGTGAATGGTGAAATTAGAACAGTAATCCGCAGATTTGGATTTCTTTCTTGTTGAAATTTTAGGTAATAATTATTTTCATCGCAAAGATTCATTCATAAGCACATTGCAAATTAACATTAATGACTTCTTCAAGCCCTGGTGGGGTAGTGGAAATCCAGTCGTGTGATATGTTAGATTTAGCTGCAAGTAAAATATGAAGGATTACTGCTCTGGTTCCAATTCGGGATGTTAGATAATTTGATAGAAGGGATAATCTGTTGAGTAGCAATGTCTGAGATTAATCTAAATATTTGGTTCCAGTATGGCCTCAGGGACTTGCAGTGCCATAATATGTGGATTAAGTAATAGGGATGAGCCGAACACCCCCCGGTTCGGTTCGCACCAGAACCCGCGAACGGACCGAAAGTTCGCACGAACGTTAGAACCCCATTGACGTCTATGGGACTCGAACGTTCGAAATCAAAAGTGCTCATTTTAAAGGCTAATTTGCATGGTATTGTCCTAAAAAGGGTTTGGGGACCCGGGTCCTACCCCAGGGGACATGTATCAATGCAAAAAAAACTTTTAAAAACGGCCGTTTTTTCGGGAGCAGTGATTTTAATGATGCTTAAAGTAAAAAAAAAAAAGTGAAATATTCCTTTAAATATCGTACCTGGGGGGTGTCTATAGTATGCCTGTAAAGTGACGCGTGTTTCCCATGTTTAGAACAGTCCCTGCACCAAATGTCATTTTTAAAGGAAAAAATCTCATTTAAAACTGCTTGCGGGTTTAATGTCATGTCGGGTCATGGCAATATGGATGAAAATCAGTGAGACAAACGGCATGGGTACCCCCCAGTCCATTACCAGTCCCTTTGGGTCTTGTATGGATATTAAGGGGAACCCCGCACCCAAATTAAAATAAGGAAAGGTGTGGGGCCACCAGGCCCTATATACTCTGAACAGCAGTATACAGGCGGTGCAAACAAGACAGGGACTGTAGGTTTGTTGTTAAGTAGAATCTGTTTGTAATTTTGAACATTTTTAACGTGTTTAGCTCCAGCCAAAAAATCTTTTCTAAGCTTTTTGGAAAACATAGGGAAGGGTTATCACCCCTGTGACATTTGTTTTGCTGTCTTTCCTCCTCTTCAGAAGATTTCACCTCACTTTTTTGTCCCAATGAAAAATGTTTTTTGAAAATTTGGGTTTTTTTGTGGAACAAGGATTGGAAAGCATCAGTGGAAAGGAGAACTTGTTTTCCCATATTAACTCTTACAGGAGAGAATTTCCCTTCCTAGGGGTAGATTTCATCTCACTTCCTGTTGTCTCCTTCCGTTTGCAAGTAGGAGTCGTTTGTAAGTTAGATGTTTGAAAGTAGGGTCCTGCCCTATATACTCAGCAGAAATTTGGGCCTTAGGTGTTGCTGTGGCCACAACACTGTAAGCCCTCACAGGGCCCTGCTGTGAAATATTAGATCAAGAATTGTAATTACATGCCCCTGTTGAACAGGAGCTGAAAAATTAGGCCTTAGGCACTGGTGCTGGTGCCACAACACTGCAACCCCTCACAGACACTCTAGTTGGAACGCAGGAACGAGCCCTGCTGCAAATTATTGCTTCAAAAATTGTAATTACACACCCCTGTTAGACAGGGGCAGAAAAATTGGGCCTTAGGCACTGGTGCTGGTGCCACAACACTGCAACCCCTCACAGACACTCTAGTTGGAACGCAGGAACGAGCCCTGCTGCAAATTATTGCTTCAAAAATTGTAATTACACGCCCCTGTTAGACAGGGGCAGAAAAATTGGGCCTTAGGCACTGGTGCTGGTGCCACAACACTGCAACCCCTCACAGACACTCTAGTTGGAACGCAGGAACGAGCCCTGCTGCAAAGTATTGCATCAAAAATTGTAATTACACGCCCCTGTTAGACAGGGGCAGAAAAATTGGGCCTTAGGCACTGGTGCTGGTGCCACAACACTGCAACAAGCTATCAGCGTGATGATTGAGGAGGAAGAGGATAATTACTCAGGGATAGTCACTCAGCATCAGCATAGGCAGTCTTTGAAGGGATCTGAGATTTCAAAAAAAATTATTCGGTTACATCAGCATCAGGTGCTTGGTAGCTGGTGGTGATCCAAGACTCATTCATTTTTATGAAGGTCAGCCGATCGACCGAGTCGGTGGACAGACGCACCCTGTGATCGGTTACCACGCCTCCAGCAGCACTGAATGTGCGTTCCGAAAGAACGCTGGATGCAGGACAGGCCAGTAGCTCAATTGCATACTGTGCAAGCTCTGGCCAGTGATCCATCCTCAAGACCCAGTAACCCAGAGGATTTTCGGTGGGAAAGGTGTCCAAGTCTGATCTTGCCCCTAGGTATTCCTGCACCATGTAAAACAGACGCTGGCGATGGTTGCTGGAACCGATCATACCTTGGGGCTGCGGACCAAAAAATTGTCTGAACGCATCGGTCAGACGGCCACCTTCTCCACCGCTCCTTCTTTGACTGACCGAAGCCTCAGCAACACGTTGTCCAGAAACAGGAGTTTGTAACCTCCCAGTCTCTGGGAACGCGTTGCACAGACCTTTCTGCAAGGCCTCCCGAAGATGTTTCATCCTCTGCTCCCTCTGCGATGGCAAGATAAGGTCCGCAACCTTACCCTTGTAACGTGGATCAAGGAGGGTTGCCAGCCAGTATTGGTCCTTCTCCTTGATACCACGAATACGAGGATCCTTACGCAGGCTTTGCAGGATCAGGGAGGCCATGCAGCGTAGGTTTGCTGAGGCATTCGGTCCGGAGTCCTCTGGGTCACTAAGAACGACATGGTCCGCAGCCACCTCCTCCCAGCCACGTACAAGTCCATGTGTTTCTTGGGACTGATCCCTTAAAGACTGCTGCTGATGCTGAGTGCCAGGCTCCACCTCCATACTGACACAATCTTCCTCCTCCTCCTCTTCCTCCTCGTCCTCTTCCTGTGTGATCGGCGGGCACGCAGGAACACTGTCTGGATAAAGGGGGCCTTGAGAGCTAAGGAAGTCCTCCTCTTCCTGCCTCTGTTCTGCCTCAAGTGCCCTGTCCATTATTCCACGCAGCGTGTGCTCCAACAGGTGGACAAGGGGGACAGTGTCACTGATGCATGCACTGTCACTGCTCACCATCCTCGTGGCCTCCTCGAATGGTGACAGGACAGTGCATGCATCCCTGATCATGGCCCACTGGCGTGGGGAAAAAAAACCAAGCTCCCCTGACCCTGTCCTGGTGCCATAGTCGCACAGGTACTCATTTATGGCCCTCTGCTGCGTGTGCAGCCGCTGCAGCATGGCCAACGTTGAGTTCCACCTGGTGGGCATGTCACAGATTAGGCGGTTCTTGGGCAGGTTAAACTCCTTTTGGAGGTCCGTCAGCCGAGCACTGGCATTATATGACCGGCGGAAATGCACACAGACTTTCCTGGCCTGCCTCAGGACATCCTGTAAGCCCGGGTACCTGCCCAAGAACCGCTGCACCACCAAGTTAAGGACGTGAGCCAAACAGGGCACATGGGTCATTTGTCCCTGTCGGAGGGCAGAGAGGAGGTTGGTGCCATTGTCGCAAACCACCATTCCTGCCTTAAGTTGGCGTGGCGTCAACCACCTCTGAACCTGCCCCTGCAGAGCTGACAGAACCTCTGCCCCAGTGTGGCTCCTGTCCCCCAAGCACACCAGCTCAAGCACCGCATGGCATCTTTTGGCCTGCGTACTTGCGTAGCCCCTTGAACGCCTACGGAGCACCGCTGGTTCCGAGGAAGAGGCCATGGAGGAAGAAGAAGAGGAGGGGGTGGAGGAGAGAGGTGTGTCACAATCAGCATTTTGGAGGCGTGGTGGCGGAACAACCTCCAACACTACTGCACCTTGTCCTGCATCCTTCCCAGCTGCCAGCAGAGTCACCCAATGCGCCGTGAAACTTAGGTAACGTCCCTGTCCATGCCTGCTGGACCATGAGTCAGCGGTAATATGCACCTTACCGCTGACCGCCCTGTCCAGCGAGGCATGGACATTGCCTTCCACATGCCGGTAGAGAGCCGGAATCGCCTTCCGTGAGAAAAAGTGGCGTTTGGGTACCTGCCACTGAGGAACCGCACATTCCACAAACTCACGGAAGGGGGCAGAGTCTACCAACTGAAAAGGCAGCAGTTGAAGTGCTAGCAATTTTGCCAAGCTAGCATTCAACCGCTGGGCATGTGGATGGCTGGGAGCAAACTTCTTTCGGCGGTGCAGCAGCTGGGGCAGGGAAATTTGCCTGGTACAATCTGACGTCGGTGTACCAAAAGCAGATTGCCCACAAGTACTTGGCTGTGACACACCTAATTCTACACCTTCATTCCTCTCACTGCAGGTCTCAGAGAGGACTGAAGGTCTAGTGGGGTTGGAAATCTCAGCTGATGAGGAGCAAGGAGAGATCCTCTTTGTTCTTTGGTGTGGGTCTTTTAGATACGCTTGCCAACGAACTGCATGGCAGGTCAACATATGTCTGGTCAAGCATGTGGTACCCAAGCGGGAGATATTTTGGCCACGCGAGATACGCTTGAGACATATGTTGCAAATAGCAGCGGTGCGATCTGATGCACTCGTCTCAAAAAAGGCCCACACCAAAGAACTTTTTGAATAACGCGCAGAGACTGCAGCGCCCTGCACATGTGGAGCTTTGGGGTGTGATGCAGTCAATGTGCTGCCCTTAGGCTGGCCCCTGGAGGGCATCCTGCCTCGTTGGTGATGTGCTGCCGCCTCCTCCTCCTCCTCCTCCTCCTCCTCCTCCTCCTCCTCCTCTCTCCTATCAGGCACCCACGTTGAGTCAGTGACCTCATCATCCCCTCCCTCCTCATCACTGGAGCAAACCTGGCAGTATGCTGCAGCAGGGGGAGCATGACTGCCAGATTGCTGTCCTTCTTGGGCACCCCCTCTGTCCGCGCTCATGTTACTGCCTTCATCGAGCTCAGTATCATCATCAGAGCCTTCCAAACGCTGGGCATCCTCCTGGAGCATGTACCCAACACTGTGGTCAAACAGTTCGAGGGAATCCTCATGAGGACATGGTGGAGCTAGGGAAGGAGTCACTGATGACATTGAGCTGAGGGAAGAGGCCGCTGCTTTGCCAGACAAAGCACCCTGGGCATGGGTGAGAGAGGATGAGGAGGATGAGGACGGCTTGGTCATCCACTCGACCAAGTCTTCCGCATGTTGCGGCTCAACATGGCCAGCTGCCGAAAAAAAGGCCAAGCGTGTCCCATGGCCACGTGCTGATGAGGATGCACCGTCTCCACGACCAGCACTAGACACAGAGCCTGCTTGCCCTCTCTTATTGGCTTGTGACTGTCTGCCTCTCCTTCTTGGCCTTCCAGACATACTAATGGCCTGTAGCTGCACTAAGCTGGGATAGAACACCTGTAATTTTCTTCAAGTAGCTTTATATACTGTAACCAGACAAGCCTGCCTGTCAGTAGGAAGATAAGAGGAACGGATCTAGCTGAACACTGTGAGCAGGACGCACTGTACTAAATGTAAATAGTCTAGCTGCCTGACCGTGGTACTAATAGGATCAAATAGAACACCTGTAATTTTCTTCAGGTAGCTTTATATACTGTAACCAGACAAGCCTGCCTGTCATTAGGAAGATAACAGGAACGGATCTAGCTGTACACTGTGAGCAGGACGCACTGTACTAAATGTAAATAGTCTAGCTGCCTGACCGTGGTACTAATAGGATCAAATAGAACACCTGTAATTTTCTTCAGGTAGCTTTATATACTGTAACCAGACAAGCCTGCCTGTCAGTAGGAAGATAACAGGAACGGATCTAGCTGTACACTGTGAGCAGGACGCACTGTACTAAATGTAAATAGTCTAGCTGCCTGACCGTGGTACTAATAGGATCAAATAGAACACCTGTAATTTTCTTCAGGTAGCTTTATATACTGTAACCAGACAAGCCTGCCTGTCAGTAGGAAGATAACAGGAACGGATCTAGCTGTACACTGTGAGCAGGACGCACTGTACTAAATGTAAATAGTCTAGCTGCCTGACCGTGGTACTAATAGGATCAAATAGAACACCTGTAATTTTCTTCAGGTAGCTTTATATACTGTAACCAGACAAGCCTGCCTGTCAGTAGGAAGATAACAGGAACGGATCTAGCTGAACACTGTGAGCAGGACGCACTGTACTAAATGTAAATAGTCTAGCTGCCTGACCGTGGTACTAATAGGATCAAATAGAACACCTGTAATTTTCTTCAGGTAGCTTTATATACTGTAACCAGACAAGCCTGCCGGTCAGTAGGAATTTAACAGGAACGGATCTAGCTGAACACTGTGAGCAGGACGCACTGCATTAAATGTAAATAGTCTAGATAGAAGATAACAGGAACAGATCTAGCTAAACTGAATACAGTGTATATATATATATGCAACACCTGGGATGCATATATATACACAATACACTGTAAGTGCAGCTAACTGACTGACTGTTCTGCCTAATCTATCTAACTCAAATCAAATGACACTGTCTCTCTCTCTCTCTATCTCTCAGCACACCGGAACACACACTACACAGGGCCGCCGTGCAGGCGGCCTTATATAGTGTGGGGTGTGTACTAAATCCCCTGAGCCATAATTGGCCAAAGCCACCCTGGCTTTGGCCAATTACAGCTCTCTCTACTGACAGCGCTGTGATTGGCCAAGCATGCGGGTCATAGTGCATGCTTGGCCAATCATCAGCCAGCAATGCACTGCGATGCCGCAGTGAATTATGGGCCGTGACGCGCCACACGAATTTAGCGCGAACGGCCCATAACGTTCGCAATTCGGCGAACGATCGAACAGCCGATGTTCGAGTCGAACATGGGTTCGACTCGAACACGAAGCTCATCCCTATTAAGTAACCAATGGAGCCTCCGGCTCTTCAACATTGGGAAGAATTATTAGTGGAGAATTTATAAAGTTTGTATGGTGTAAGGTACTATCTATGTAAAACCTTTTGTAGTAATTCCCAACGGTTAGCTTTGTTGGTTGGTTCAGTGTGTGAAAGACAGTGGAAGAATTAGCAGAGAGCTAATGGGTGGGGGGCCGGGATCTGGGGGCCCCCTTATTAAAGGGGGCTCCCGGATTCTGATAAGCCCCCTGCCCGTAGACCCTGACAACCAACGGCCAGGGTTGTCGGGAAGAGGCCCTTGTCCTCATCAACATGGGGACAAGGTGCTTTGGGGTGGGGGGGCCCCGCAGGGTGCCCCCCATGCCCCAAAGCACCCACACCCCCATGTTGAGGGCATGCGGCCTGGTACGGTCCAGGAGGGGGGGGGCGGTCGCTCATCCCCACCCCCATTCCTGACCGGCCGGGCTGCGTGCTCGGATAAGGGTCTGGTATGGATTTTGGGGGGACCCCACGCCGATTTTTCGGCGTAGGGGGTTCACTTTAGATCCATACCAGACCTAAGGGCCTGGTATGCCCCTGGGGTGGAACCCACGCCGTTTTTTTCATTTAAAACTTGGCGTGGCGTTCCCCCTCATGATTCATACCAGACAGCTTTCAGCACTGCCTGTCGCTCATCACGAAAGGAAAAAAAAGTTTTCCTTTCCCGATCAGCGAGCCAGGCTTGTGCTTACAAAGTCGTACTGAAATCATGTCTATAATATTCAGGCACGATTTGCATGCTACTTGAGGGTTTAACATTGAGGTCTATGGAATACAACTCGCATGGAATTTGGACCAAAGTAGTGCAGGGACTACTTTCAAGTCGGCACGACTTAAAGTCGTGCCAATATGAATGGTAGTCATTGAAAATCATGGAGAATGACTTGTCATACGATTTTGCAGTACAAAATCGTGAGACAAGTCGTATAAGTGTGAAAGGAGCCTGAATCTGTGTTAGTGATCACTTCTCCTTTGCCGAGATAATCCATCCACCTCACAGGTGTGGCATATCAAGATGCTGATTAGACAGCATGATTATTGCACAGATGTGCCTTAGGCTAGCAAGAATAAAAAGCTACTCTAAAATGTGCAGTTATACTATATTGGGGGGGGGGGGTCCGGAAACCAGTCAGTATCTGGTGTGACCACCATTTGCCTCACGCAGTGCAGCACATCTCCTTCACATAGAGTTGATCAGGTTGTTGATTGTGTCCTGTGGAATGTTGGTCCATTCCTCTTCAATGGCTGTGCAAAGTTGCTGGATTTTGGCAGGAACTGGAACACTATGTCGTATACGCCGATCCAGAGCATCCCAAACATGCTCAATGGGTCCGGTGAGTATGCTGGCAATGCAAGAAATGGGATGTTTTCAGCTTCCAGAAATTATGTACAGATCCTTGCAACATGGAGCCGTGCATTATCATGCTGCAACATGAGGTGATGGTCGTGGATAAATGGCACAACAATGGGCCTCAGGATCTCGTCACGGTATCTCTGTGCATTCAAAATGCCATCAATAAAATAAAAATTCATTGTCCATAGCATATGCCTGCCCATACCATAACCCCACCGCCACCATGGGCCACTCCATCCACAACATTGACTTTAGCAAACTGCTCACCCAGACAACGTCATACACGCTGTCTGCCATCTGCCCTGCACAGTGAAAACAGGGATTTATCCTTGAAGAGAATACCTCTCCAAAGTGCCAGACACCATCAAATGTGAGCTCTTGTCCATTCAAGTTGGTTACGATGACCAGTTGTTACCAATACTCCAGTGATAAGGATACTTAGAATTTTCTTCTCTTTTAGTCTTCCCCCTCTTTTCTCCTCTTCCCCACCCTCCAGTGGATCCAGCACGCAGGGACTTCTGCTTGGGTGGTTATACCAGTTTACACTCCCCCGTATTATTTTGATATGGCTTGTTGCCATGGTGTAAGGTAACCACTTATGCATGAATCATCTGGTGACGACTGTTTGTTATTTATGTTATGTGTATTTATTTTGTCACTGTTTTTTGTTCTTGTTTTTGGTTTGTGAATTTGGGTTTTGCCAAGTACCCACAAACGTACACCGAGCCTGGCATCTTATTAACCTCATCTCCTTTTTAGAGATTGATCCATGAGATTTATTGATTATTATTAAAGCAATATTATAAACCCTAACACTGTGTTGTGTGACATTCTTGTGGCCATCTTTCTCTCCACAACCCTTGAGTAGTTGCTCCTTTTTGTGTATATACTTTTGTAACCAGCAATTTTATATTTGTAACATGTTCCCATTATATATATATATATATTTTTTTTTAAGTTTTGTTATGTAATGGGAACATGTTACAAATTTAAAAGAGATATCAAAGTGTATTTTAAGTGAACCTGGGGGATTATCATCTATCATCTATGTGATAGATGATTATCATATCTATGTGATATACAGTAGTTTTAGACTCCAAAAGTTTTCAATGAAATTGCCAAAAAAATAGGGCACATATATAAAAAAATAAACTTGATTGGATTTTCTTCATTTTGCCAAACTTTGTCAAAAGTTAGTTGCAGACTTGAAAGTTGTGAAACTGCCCTTTTATTCAAAAATATTGGCAGACAGTTATTAATATGGCGTCTATAATACAAAAAGATATAATCCAGTTTGATCCTTGGGTTATTCTATTTCATCTTACTTCACAATCAATATCTAGATATAAAAACTCAACAAACCTGCATTTGTTAAACACGACAAAATCCTTAATACCTATGTACTGGAAGCAAGTTCTACACTGAACCTAGCTCAATGGTTTACGAAAAATAGATTTTAGGTACAAAACCAAGGGCATGGCTGACAAACATTTAAAGATGTGGGCATGTTGGTTTGATTTTAAAACGACTTTGTTATATTAAAATACTATATTAGAGCCCTGATATTATAGTATTCTAATGACATAAAGTTGTCAGATGATATAATATATAATACTTAGATGGATATGGTGCAATAGATGTTCAATATTCTTGTTATTTGTAATCCCAGGCCTGGGATTGAATGCAGTGCATTAGCATTTACCCCCCTTTTTTTGTCCTCCCTTCCTTCTTCCCTATTCCTTTCCCATTTTCTTTTTGTTTTTGCTTTTGTTGTTTTGGTAAAAATAAAAAATGCTCTATACGCAGAGAAATTAAAGTTGTGGTAAACCCTTTACAATCACTTTTTACTACGGTTAAGCCTATAATGAGGCTTACCTGTAGCTCCCCTGAATAGCTCCTAAACCTGCACGGTTCAGGAGATATCCCCTGTATCTGCATGTGCCGATATCATCGACACATGCGCACTGAAGCAATGGCACATACTTTCCCGCTTCCAGGAACCAGATATGCGCCATGGGTACATCCCCAGAAACTGAAGTCTTGTCAGTTTTTGGGGATGTCTGCACCCCTGATAGGGTGAAGACACCTCCCAAATTTTTCCAGTTTCTCCTTCAAGTTTATTCACTTCCTGTCACATAGCCAAACAGGAAGTGAGGGTAAAACCCTACCAATGTCGTTCCTTGGGGACACACAGGTCAATCTAAATAGTTTCCCCATTAGGTAAATTGCACTCTAGCATTTTGCTCTGTACACCCCAAATTATTTAGTATCTTGGACTTTGGGGGTTATTTACTAAAGGCAAATCCACTTTGCACTACAAGTGCACTTGGAAGTGCAGTTGCTGGAGATCCGAAGGGGACATGCAATGAAAATTTAAAAACAGCATCTTTGCTTCTACATGATTGGATGATGAAACCACCAGTGCTTCCCCTCAGATTTACAGCGAGTACGCTTGTATTGCAGAGTGGATTTGCCTTTATTAACCCCCAAAATACCTAATAATTTGGCGTGTACACAACAAAGTGCTAGAGTGCAATTTGCCTAATGGGGACAATAGTTAGATTGACCCGTGTGTCCAAGGAAAGACATTGGTAGGGTTTTACCCTCACCTCCTATTTGGCTATGTGACAGGAAGTGAAGCCAATTTTCAGAAAAGGGACACAAAGCCCAACCTAAAAAAGACAAGCAGCTGTTCTAATACTTACTTGGTTTCCCTCAAATGCCCACAATTAGAATAGGATTGTCTTGAGCTAGATTTTAGCTCAGTGCTCTAAATCAGTGGTTCTCAACCCTGTCCTCAAGTACCCCCAACAGGCCATGTTTGCAGGTTTTCCTTCATCTTGCACAGGTGCTTTAAATCACAGTCAATGGCTTGGTATTTTGGATAGCTATTTTAACTAAGATAAATTCCCAAAACATGTCCTGTCGGGGGTACTTGAGGACTGAGGCTGCGAACCACTGCGCTAAAATGGAAAATTACCTCTCTGTAATTTTCCTTTCCTGGTGCCTATCCATGGCAGCATACACACAATCCATGCATATGCTACCATGAAGGCACCAAGAAAGCTTTTAGACAAATCAAACCTTTTTTGTTTTGCCATGCCAATCAGCCTAGTTAAGCTGCAGCTGGAAAATCTGTTGCATGAAAATTGTTTGGGGGGGGGGGGGGGTGTTGAGTGTAAAATGCATTACTTGGATTGAGCATGCATCTACAAAACAAATTATTAACAAAACACATAAAACATAAAAATGTGCTACAAATTTTATTGGTCAACAAAACAGGACTTGGAAAAGTGCAATGAAAGCAAAAGGAAGAAAGGAAATCAACAGGAGTTAAAAGTTATTCAGGGAGACAAGGGCCTCTTCTACACAACTCTAGGCTGGGGTTGTGGGGGGCTGCAGACAGGGGGCTTTACAGAATGTGGAAAACTCCTTAAAAGTTAGTTAGTTACCCCTTAGTGGGTACAAGGTGCTTTGTGGTTGGTATTGGGCTGAGCCAAACATGCCCCAAAGGCAGCCACCTATGTTTAGTGGATGTGGCCTTGTATGGTTCAGGAGGGGGTTGGGCGATCGCTCTCCCCCCCCCATTTCCTAGCTTGCCCTGTTGTATGCTCTGAAAAAGGATGTGGTTTGGATTGGTGAAGGCAGCTCACAGCCTTTGGAGAATAGAGTGGAGTGTGGAGTTCCCCTTTAAAAGCAAAAGTTAGCCCAAGGAAATCCTATGCATTAGAGGGGGAAGGTTAAATGCCCTTTTAGGAGGAGCGAGAGTCTTTTTACATAATTTTAACAAGGTGCATGTCACATGTTGGAAACGTAGCATGCTAACATGACCTGTGTGCAAATCTCCTTAAAAAAATACATAAATGTGAACCAGCGTAAAAAAACAAAATGTGTCAAGTTTAGAGGTGCGCCCGTTCAACCCACGCAATTGCATGTACGTTGCTTAACACTTACTAAGATTTTGGCCGCGCAGTGAACAAACGCATGTGAAAGAGCGCAACAGCCACTTGTGCATCCACAGTGCTTACACTGATCTCACACAGTTCTAAACGTACTTGCGGACACAGCAGGCTTTCTCTGAAAAAGTTACTTTCCCATTCTATTTTGGGCATATTTTTTACTTGGACAGTTGTTACTAAACTTTCTCACATCACCCCATAATATTGGCACCTCCATCTTCTGTAAATATTGAATTGAAGATGCCGTGCGCCATAGTGACGCACAGATTGCATTCTCCCGTGCGCCAAGATCGCTATAGTAAATGGGGGATTCACGCTCTGTTCCCGGCGCACCATTTGCTAAATATAAAAAATGTGCATTGAGCCTCATCGTGCGCCTCTACTGATGGCGCATGGCTTTTCGGAAATCAGCACCAAGGTGTCATTGTATTATTTGTTTTTTTATTGCGTTCTATCTGGAAGGTACAAGTGATGATAAACCAAGCTGTAGAAAAAAAAAAAAAAAAAGAAGAAAATAACTTTTTTTTTTTTTTTGCAGCCTTATTACTTTTTTTTTTCCACATTTAAAAGCTTGAATCATGCATCAAGAGATGGCCCGTCTGACCCCAATTAAACAGCTTGCATTAGCTTGCCCTGTGTTGTAATATAAAAGTGGATTCAATTCTGTAACTTGATTATGCCAGTTTACATTTACAACTTGAGCCTATGTTGCTCAAACAAGAAAATAAAGTTGTGTCGCTTATTTTTCCATTCTATTCACTGTCTTTAATTCATGTGCCATGGTAAAATTGACTATAACCCAAAAACAGCTTTAATGTGGAATCCTATAAATCTCAGAGTGCCATAACTCATCTAAATACAAGTTCTTTTTGGCACAAAATGTAGACTGAAACAGCAGACAAATGAGTGGGAGGTAGTTAATATCTTAGCAAGTTTTTGCACACAACTGGCCACTAAGTATCACAATATGGCAGGGCCATCTTAAGAGCATTATAGGCCCCCGGGCAATACAGTGCACTGGGGCCCTGTCTACACAATCACGCACGAGAATAAAAATGCAAATTATCAATAAGGCTATATTTATTGGTACTTCCAACAAAATCAGTGTTTAAACATTAACACAATGTTTGGACAATATAACTTTTGATGGGCACAGTCGCAGCGTTTGATGGGCACAGTGGCTGCGTTTGATGGGCACGGTGGCTGCGTTTGATGGGCACAGTGGCAGCTTTGATGGGCACAGTGGCTGTGTTTGATGGGCACAGTGGCAGGTTTGATGGGCACAGTGGCTGTGTTTGATGGGCACAGTGGCAGCTTTTGAGGGGCACAGACAGTGGCTGTGTTTGATGCACAACTTGAACTTACTTAAGTAGACAGTGTTAGACTTACTTGAGGCCGCCGGCCTGGTGCAGTACAGTGTGTCACTCACAGCAGCAAGGCAGCGCCAGCTATCAATCAGGGCCGTCTTTCCACTCTGCTCCCTCTCCACGCTGTCTGAAAAACATGGCAGAGGTGGGCGGAGCTTGTTCACCGCTAGGGGCGGCCACGGCGCGCTATGAATGCCGGGGCGGCTGCGGCCTCTGACTGACGTCACTGGTTGCTAGCTAGACGCCGGGCGGCCGGCGATTCTAACAAGTGAGCAACCAGTGCAGTCAGTCAACTTAAGCAGCATATTTCAGCACTGAGGATCGGCCCTGGATGGGGCCCTCCAGGCAAGTGGGGCCCCCAGGCAACTGCCCAGTGGAAAAAACTGCCCTGCAATATGGCTTTAGTATCTGACTGAAGTTGCAACCACCATGAAGATCTGGAGAGGTGGGCTGCTACAGGCTAGCAAGCCATATATTTACAGGGAGTCCTTCCTGTCATATGCAGGGGTAAAAAAATGTAAAGTCCTCATATTTTCTCCCAGGCTTACAACTTAACTCAGAACTTAACCGGTTGCTGCTACAGGGCAGCTCTGTGCAGAATCACGTATATATACATGACATGATACTGCACTTCCAGGTAGAGGGCAGCGGCGAGCCGCTTCTGCTGTGATTAGTCGCAGCTAGGGTTGCCACATCATCCCTTTAATCCAGGACACCTAATAATTACACAGGTTCTGTGGCTGATTAAGGTGGTGATTAAACACACTTGGTGCCTTATCTGCATTAAATCAGCCTCAGAACGTGTGTAATTAATATGTGTCCTGGATTAAAGGGATGATGTGGCAACCCTAGTCGATCAGCGGGTGTCAGCCAATGGATGACCGCCGGCACCCACTGATCATCGAGGATGGAGCTCTGCATATTTAAAAGAGAAGCGGGGGGGGGGGGGGGCAGAATCATGCTTACCTAGGTGGATGCAGGATCATCCTATCAGCCAGCCACTGAGAGCCTGAACCAGCCACTGGTCCCGGCCTGTGGGCGGATCCTGACTTCATTGTTGCGATCTTGCCCCAGCCTGGACCGACTCTGTGGTGTCAGCCGACAAAGGGCTTCAGTCTGCTGTCCACTGAAAACGGGTCACAGGAGTGCAGAACAAACTGCACTCCTGTGATCCATAGGAGAAGTAGGGCCAAACTAGCTTTGGCTGTACTTTTCCTTTAAACCATGCAGAGCTCCATCCTGTCAGTGGGGGTGTGCTGGATTTTGTTCCCCCAGGAAGCAGGGAATAAAATCCAGCTCATCCCTTAGTAAAAGCAGCACACTGTACACACAAAAACACTGTTATGCCCCGTACACACGATCGGACATTCCGACAACAAAATCCATGTTTTTTTTCCAACAGATGTTGGCTCAAACTTGTCTTGCATACACACGGTCACACAACGTTGGTCAGAAATCCGAACGTCAAGAACGCGGTGACGTACAAAACGTACGACGAGCGGAGAAAAATGAAGTTCAATAGCCAGTGTGGCTCTTCTGCTTAATTCTGAGCATGCGTGGCACTTTGTGCATCAGAATTGTCTACACACAATCAGAATTTATGCGAACGGATTTTGTTGTAGGAAAATTTTAGAGCCAGCTGTCAAACTTTGTGTGTCGGAAATTCTGATGGAAAAAAGTCAGATGGAGCCTACACACGGTCAGAATTTCCGACAACAAACTCCGATCGCACATTTTCCGTCGGAAAGTCCAATCGTGTGTACAGGGCATTAGGCTCACATTTAACCATTTAATTGCTCTAGATGTTTAACCCCTTCCCAGCCAGTGTCATTTGTACAGTGACCAATGCATATTTTATACACTGGTCACTGTATTAGTGTCACTGGTTCCCACAAAGTGTCAGTTAGTGTCAAATTGTTCACCGCAATATTGCATTCCCGCGAAAAGCTTTGCATAGAAACCGCTTCCACATTTTATTGTTAAAGTTTAATTTAACAAGCTGAAGTTAGAAGCTGATTGGCTACTATGCACAGCTATACCAGATTTTACACTCTCCAGTTTTAGTAAATCAACCCCAATGATTAGTGTTGACGGCTATTGCCAGAAGCACTAATCGTTTGGGAAAAAACACGCCAGTCTGGCCTATCGATCGACTTTTATATAACCAGGGTGCCCATATGGGTAGAAATTTGGCCTGTGCCTGCTGAACTGGACAAATTCAATCCACGTAGGGCTGGCTTTAGCTTTCACCTGGGCCTAAGAAGACAAAAATAACCTCCCTTGTGCAAATGTTGCCAATTTTGCTACACAGGAGCAAAAATAAAATTCCTTCCTGATATAGTTTAATCAATTTTATAGATCGTTTAAAATATAGCTTTCATAGCCCTTGGAAATGATAACTTTGGATAATATTAGTGGCAAGGAAATAACCTAGTCCTTTTTAAACTCCATTATTGTTTTTTTTTTTTTCAATTTCTACGTTATGCAGTAAAGCATTTTACAGTTTAAACACTCGGTAAAGAACCCCTTCTAAAATTGATGAAACCATCATTTTTCTTCCATGCATGACTGACATCCCCTCGGCCTATGTAAAGACCTTGGCACGGAAAATTAATTTGCCAGATCTTTATAGTGATAGACCTGACCATAATATTGAGGACCTGAAGATCATTGTCCTGATGGAGAACTTGAAGATGCAGAGATGAAGAAAGAACGGCAATATAAAATATCAACACATTATCAACACATTCCACGGATGGGGGTTCATCAATCGGTGTTCTTTGATATCCACTTTACTTGTGTATATATAAGTATGATTTTTCAGTTATTTGTATGAAAGTTTGCACAGTGGCTAAGTGGTTAGCATGTCCACCTAGTAGCACTAGGATTGTCGGTAAGAATCCCAACCATGGCACTACCTGCACGGAGTTTGCATGTTCTCCCTATGCCTGCTCGGTTTTCCTTCCACACTCCAAAAACATGCTGGTAAGTTAATTGGCTCACATCTAAATTAGTCATAGTATGTGTATGTATGTATGTTTGATAGAAACCTTAGAGTGTAAACTCTTTAGCCGTGTACACACGAGCGGAATGTCCGACAGAAAAAGTCAGACGGAAGCTTTTCATCGTCTATTCCGATCGTGTGTAGGCCTCATCTGACTTTTTTTTTTCGAAAGTTCTGATGGACCTAGAAATGGAACATGTTCTATATATTTTCCGACGGAACCAATTCCTATCGGGAAAACCGATCGTCTGTATGCTGTTCCGACGGACCAAAAATGACGCATGCTCTGAAGCAAGTACGAGACGGAAGCTATTGGCTACTGGATATTGAACTTCCTTTTTCTAGTCCCGTCGTACGTGTTGTACATCACCGTGCTCTGGATGGTCGGACTTTGGTTTGACTGTGTGTAGGCAAGACCGCTTGAGCGGAATTCTGTCGGAGAAACCTTCAGAGTTTATTCCGACGGCAAAACCGGTCGTGTGTACAGGGCATAAGAGGGCAGGGACTGATGTGAATGTTCAATATACACTCACAGGACACTTTATTAGGTACACGAGAAAAAGGATTGAGAAAGTAAAATATACTATCTCAAAAAAAGAACAGACTTTACATGAGGCAGTACATGTAAAAACAAAATAATCTTTATTACAATTAGTGTTAAAACCCACACACATACTAAAATCATTACAACACCCTCTACTTAAAGTGGTTGTAAACCCTTTACAGCCACTTTCACCCACAGGTAAGCCTAGATTAAGGCTTACCTGTATGTCCTGGTAATATCTTCTAAACATCCACGGTTTAGGAGATATTTACAAAATCCCTGTACGATGAGTTGTTATGCTCATGAGCCGATATATTTGGCGCATGCGCACTTTAGAAAGGGCATGCGGTGCAGTTTCTAGCTGGGGTCATGCCGTGATTGGCGGCTCCCACACGCATGCGCGTGAGTGACGTCACGCGACTCCGGCCAGTCACAGAGCCAGAGTTTGCGGCCCCAGGAAGGAAGAGGGGTGAGGATGGACGCTTCCAGCCAGTGGGGACATCGGGGACATCGCAGGCTTCTGTGTCAGGTAAGTGACACATAATGGGCTACTATGCATAGTAGCCCATTATGCTTTACCTTTGCAGGGAAACAAAGAGGAAGTAAAACCCATCAGGGTTTACTTCCTCTTTACCAGTAGGTCAACAGGTAACAGGTAATTATAGACATGGGGGCATGGATTCAATCGCAAATGACGTATGAATGTCCATCAATGTAGAAGACAATATAAGTAGATATCAAGAGTCAAGTCCATAACTCCTCCATGCATGCTTGTCAACGCATTTTACAAAAATTTGCTTCCTTAGGACAGATTGGGTAGGTGCTATTATAAGATTTTTTGCAAAGACAGAAAAATCACAAAAGTATAAGTATGATTTTTCTGTCCTTGAAAAATTTTTTTAATCCTATAATAGCACCTACCCAATCTGTCCCGAGGAAGCAAATTTTTGGGAAAAGCGTTTACAAGCGTGCATGGAGGAGTTATGGACTTGACTTTTGAGATCTACTTATATTGCCTTACATTGATGGACCTTCATAAATCCTTTACCATTGGATCCATGCCCCCATGTCTGTAATTGGGTACCTGTTGACCTACTGTTAGGTAGAGGGTGTTGTAATGATTTTAGTATGTGTATGGTTTTAACACTAATTGTAATAAAGATTATTTTGTTTTTACTCGTAGTGCCTCATGTTGTACCCGTAAAGTCTGTTCTTTTTTTGAGATAGTACATTCTACTTTCTCAATCCTTTTTCTCTAATAGTTGGACGTTGGCAAGGTGAGGGTCTTCCATTCTTTATTAGGTACACCTTACTAGTATCGGGTTGGACCCGATTTTGCCTTCATAACTTCCTTTATTCTTCGTGGCATAGATTCAACAACCTTCCGCAAAGACCATATTGACATGATAATATCATGCAGTTGCTGCACATCCATGATGCAAAACCCCCATTCCACCACATCCCAAAGGTGCTCTATTGGATGAGATGTGGTGACTGTGGAGGCCATTGGAGTGCAGTGACCTCATTGTCCAGTGGTGAGATGATTGGAGCTTTGTGACATGGTGCATTATCCAGCTGGAAGGAGCCATCAGAAGATGGGGACACTGTAGTCATAAAGGGATGGACATGGTCAGCAACAATACTCAGGGAGGCCGTGGGGTTTAAACGATGCTCAAATGGTACTAAGGGGTCCAAAGTATGCCAAGAAAATATCCCCCACGCCATTACACCACCACCACCAGTCTGAACCATTGATATAAGGCAGGATGGATCCATGCTTTTCTAGATTGTAAGCTCTAACGAGCAGGGCCCTCTGATCCCTCCTGTATTGATTTGTATTGTAAGTGTAATTTCTGCCCTCATGTTGTAAAGCGCTGCGCAAACTGTTGGCGCTATAGAAATCCTGTATAATAATAATAATAATGCTTTCATGTTTATTACTCCAAACTCTGACCCCATCTGAATGTCGCAGCTGAAATCGAGACTCATCAGACCAGGCAATGTTTTTTCCAATCTTCTATTGTACTATTTTGGTGAGCCTGTGCCAATTGTAGCCTCCGTTTCCTGTTCTTAGCTGACAGGAGTGGCACCCAGTATGATCTTCTGCTGCTGTAGCCTATCTGCTTCAAGGATGGATGTGTTGTGCGTTCAGAGATGGTATCCTGCATACTTTGGTTGTAACAAGTGATTATTTGAGTTACTGTTGCCTTTCTATCATCTTGAACCAGGCTTCCCATTCTCCTCTGACCTCAGACTTCAACAAGGCGTTTTCCTCCACACAACTGCCGCTCACTGGATATTTTCTCTTTTTCAGACCATTCTCTGTAAACCCGAGAGATGGTTGTGCGTGAAAATCCCAATACTCCACCACCAACAACCATGCCACAGGCAAAATCACTTACATCTCCTTTCTTCCTCATTCTGATGCTCGCTTTGAACTTCAGCAAGTTGTTTTCACCACGTCTAGATGCCTAAATGCATTGAGTGGCTGTCATGTGAGCAATTTGTGTTACCATACCAAGCAATTGAGCAAGTGTACCAGGGGCGTAACTAGAAATAGCAGGGCCCCATAGCAAAATGTTGTATGGGGCCCCCCTGCAAATGCCCCCCCCCCACAGCTGCCCTAGTGTCAATGCAGCATGATCTGTGCCCAATACAGCGTGACCTGTGCCCAATACAGCGTGACCTGTGCCCCATGCAACGTGACCTGTGCCCAATGCAGTGTGACCTGTGCCCCATGCAGCGTGACCTGTGCCCAATACAGCCTGGTCTGCCTGTGCCCCATACAGCCCCACCTATGCAGAGGAAGAGGCAAGCCACCCGGATCAGCAGAGAGCGGGATTGCCCGCTGTAATAGCTTTCATTTGAATTTCCCATCTTCCCGGGGCTCATCGTCACATAGCCCCACCTCTTGGCCCGACGCCTTTGATGACGTCACATGTCCCGCATTGGATCGGCGTTCTGTCTATCAAAGGCACCAGGCCAAAAGGTGGAGCTATGTGACGTGAGCCCCGGGATTACTGGAAGTTCTAATGAAAGCTATTACATCGGGCAATTCAGCTCTCTGCTGATACGGACAGCTTGCCTCTTCCTTTCCTCTCTCTTCCCCTGGCTGGGAGGCTGTGCCGGCGGTGCTCTTATCCTCACTGGGCCCCACTCGGCTGCGGGCCCCATAGCGCCCGCATGGGTCGCTATGGTGGTAGTTACGCCCCTGAAGTGTACCTAATAAAGTGGCTGGTGAGTGTACAGTATATGCAAAGCATTGCATAAATAGACAGCGCTATATAAGTACTTGTAATAAATAAATAAACTATGCCTGAAAAAGGAAACTAAGTTGTTTTGAAAGCTTGCACCTTAAAATATATTCATTTAGCCACGTGAATGATATCACCTTCATTTTTACTTTCCTACTACTACCCATGGCTAATACCATACAACACCCTACTGCTTGCAGCCATCGATCAAGAGATACATTTTGTTTGGTTACTATAGGTCGGGGATAACCAAACTACGGCCCTCCAGCTGTTGTAGAACTGCACATCCCATGAGGCATTGTAAACAGTGGTGGCCCATCCATTAGGATCGCCCGGGCATCGCCCCCTCTATCCACGCCACCCTCTATATGTATAATAGATTCATGCATAGCATGAATCTATCCACGCCTGCCGTGGCCACCCCTTATTCATGCGTCCGGCCCCTTTCAGGATGCCGGGCGCCAGAATTACAGTGGCGGCGGTGCTTTTTCTGAAGCACCTGATTAGAGCCATAGGCTCTAATCGGCTTTAAAATAGGGTGGGCTTGTGACGCAGAGCATTGCACCATGAGCTCACCCAGGTGTTACAACAGTGAATGAATATTCGCTGTTGAAACACTGATCCTTAATCTGGCCAATCAGAAGCGTTTTCCGATTGGCCGAAAAGAGAAGACTCCCGACTGGCTGCCGAGGAGGAGGGTGGAAACGGAAGATGGCATCGGCGTGATGACCCGTGGAGAGCAGGGGAATGGGAGGCCACCACCGTGATGACCCATGGAGAGCAGGGAAACAGGAGACCACCGCCGAGCAGGAGTAGCCGCCAGTGAAGCGATGGGGTAAGTGCTACCGACCGGGGGGGGGGGGGGCGGTGGCATACTGTTGCAGCCAAAAAATAATTACCACCGGCCAGTCTTTTTCATTTTTTTAATAAATATTGTAACTGACTCTGTATACAGTAAGAGAATGTGTAAGAGCACTATCCCCTCAAAGTTGTTGTAAACCCATGAAAAAAACACCAAAAAAACTGAAAAAAAACCCTGCAAGACAAAGGCATAATGAGCTAGTATGCATAGCATACTAGCTCATTATGAAATACTCATCTTAGATCAAAGCCCCCGCCGAAGTCCCAGTACACAGCTTCAGCCAGTGACATCACTCCCGAAGTTACTTCCGGGTATCGCGGGCTTCAGCGCTGTGATTGGCCGGAGCCACAATGACGTCACTCCCGCGCGTGTGCGCAGTAACGGCACACTGTGCGCATGTGCCGATGACGTCGGCACAAGCTGATACAGGGGATATCTCTTAGACTGTGCAGGTTTAGGAGATATCCTGGGTAGCTACAGGTAAGCCCTTATAATAGGCTTATCTGTAGTAAAAAGTGGATTTTAAGGGTTTACAACCACTTTAAAATATTCCTTTTCACTTTGTTTACTGAGAAATTCTCACCTAGATTAAATTTGACTCACATTTAGGCCTCCAGTACCGGAATAAAGTCATTGTAAACAATTACCTTGTAAAACAACCCAGTCAGTTTAAAATAGAAATAAAAGGCAAAACATTTTTGTATAGATATAAAAAATAAAAAAAAATACTAAAAACTTTTTTTTCCCCCCTTTTTTTTTATAAGTGATCACATTCCCTCTGTTCTCAGGTGCATAAGAGCTGGGGGAATACCCATACTGGAATACTGAGAGTAATACCTTGCTGTATTTATTGCAATATGTTTCCATTTCATATGTAGTGCATTTTTTATATTAATAAAAAATGTTAATACAATATAAAAATACATGGATCCAAATAATTAAAAAAAAAAAAAAAGAATGTCGTTATGTTATTTTGGATCTGAATGAAACAAATTAATTT
The DNA here is from genome assembly GCF_042186555.1 of Aquarana catesbeiana. Taxonomy (NCBI): domain Eukaryota; kingdom Metazoa; phylum Chordata; class Amphibia; order Anura; family Ranidae; genus Aquarana; species Aquarana catesbeiana. The sequence continues at coordinate 30,310,870 of NC_133326.1, forward strand.
TTCTGTTTCATTATTACTTATTTCAGATTCATTGAAATTTGTTATTATTGTGGTTCAGAGATTTGGATAACTCAGAATCTCTGAAAAATGTAAAATTTAGTCTGAATTAAAATTAAAAATTAAAAATTTAGTCTGAATTTCGCTTCGTAATGAAATGAATCAAAAATGTCTACACTACACCACTCTTTTTTCAAAACACTACAAAGACTTCAATAAGATATAAGATTATATCAATAAAATATCCTTTATATGATGCTATCTCTCCTTCTGTAGGTGAAAAGGTTGTACAACTTCATTCTGCCTCTTTGATCAATGAGCCTATCTGTGGTTTTTATGAACGTAAAAGTAGACTTTTCTTTATGCTATTATAACTGTAACATATTGCCATGATTTACTCTGATTCCATTGCCATGTAAGTGTGAGGCATAAATTCTATGTAAAGAAGGCTGTTTCAGATACCATATTTTATGGGGGAGTTAAGACATAAATTTTAGTGATGGAAGGTCCCTGTAATATTTGACTCATAGTAGGAATTTATATAATCCCTGAAAATAAATGATTTGAGGGGTAAGTTTCTTGGGTCATACTTTCCATGTTTCAGCTCACCTGCAATGAGCACATTTATTCTTATATTAGCTGAAATGTCCTTCTGTCCTATGCTATTTAAATGTTTATTTATGGTAGAAACTGATTCTTGAATGTCCACTTTTGTGTCAATGAAAAATGATTTAATACTGTAGGATTTAATGAAGAAATGTACTGAAACAGACAGTTCTGCTCTTCTGTCGCTATTTGTTCAAATCCCTACAATTTAGTGCAACATAAAAATGACTAACTAACCACTACGCCACGTATGCAAGCATAACAAAAGGCAAAAGCCATGTAAAAATAATCCTCTGAAAATCCACCACCAAGGATTTCTGGACCACTGGGTGAATATTTATGCTGTAACGAAGCCCAACCAGTGGCACAGAGACTAAATGTGGTCCTCCAGGGCCACCTTGAAGGACTCCAAGACCCTTGTTAAAAGAAAAATAAGTAAGAAGTAACTAGTAACTTAAATGCATATAGTGGTTTTCTATGGACTTTCTTTTTCATATTATGGTCAGGGTTAAAAATTACAATTACATTAGGTAAGTAAAACATGATACAATTTTGCATTCTTCTTTTGATCAAGCAGGTGAAGCTTTAGGTTACTTTTCACGTAATCCAAGGTTTTTCATGACCACCCCTTAATATTGAGTAGGTCCCACTTTTGCTGTCAAAACAGCCCTGAACCATAAAGGCATGGACTCCACTAGACAAAGCATCACACTGCCTTCTTCCCATACACCAAGCACCAGGCCATCCACATGATGTAAATAAAAAAATGTGATTCATCAGGCCAGGCCACCTTCTTTCATTGCTTTATAATCCAGTTAGGATACTCAGTTGCCCATTGTAGGCACTTTTGGCTGTGGACACGGGTCAGCTTGGGCACCCTGACTGGCCTGTGGCTATACACTCCTATACACAACAACCAGAGATGCAGTGTGTGTTCTGACAACATTCTATCTAAGCCAGCATTAACTTTTTCAGCAATTTGACCTACAGTAATTTTTCTATTGGATTGGACTACATAGGCCAGCTTTCTCTTCTCACATGCATCACAGGGCCTTGGCCCGCCCATGAGACTGTCAAGGATTCACCAGTTTTCCTTCCTTGGACCACTTTTGGTCGGTCCTGTCCACTGCATAATGGGAATAGCCTACAAGAGTTTGGGAGTTGCTGTGACTCAGTCATCTAACCATTACAATTTGGCCCTGTCAGAGTTGCTCAAATTTGCAAAGCACTAGCCCTTTTTTTCTGCTTTCAACACATTAACTGCAGGGACAACATATTCACTTGCTGCCTAATATATGTCACCCACTTTCAGGCGCAGTTGCAACAAGATAATCAATGGTATGCACTTTACCTGTTGGCGGTCATACTGTTTTGGCTGATTGGTGTATACTGTATATACCCTATATTACCAAAAGTATTGGGACGCCTGCCTTTACATGCACATGAACTTTAAAGGCATCCCAGTCTTAGTCCATAGGGTTGAATATTGAGTTGGCCCACCTTTTGCAGCTATACCAGCTTCAACTCTTTTGGGAAGGCTGTCCACAAGGTTTAGGAGTTTGGCTATGGGAATGTTTGACCATTCTTCCAAAAGCGCATTTGTGAGATCAGCCACTAATGTGGATGAGAAGGCCTGACTCACAATCTCCGCTATAATTCATCCCAAAGGTGTTCTATCGGGTCTAGGTTAGGACTCTGTGCAGGCCAGTCAAGTTCCTCCACCCCAAACTCGCTCATCCATGTCTTTATGGACCTTGCTTTGTGCCACCCCCAAACTGTTCCCACAAAGTTGAGAGCATGAAATTGTCCAAAATGTCTTGGTATTCTGAAGCCTTTAGAGTTCCCTTTACTGGAACTATGTGGCCAAGCCCAACCCCTGAAAAACAACCTCACACCATAATCCCCCCTCCACCAAATGATTTGGACCAGTGCAAAAAGCAAGGTCCATAAAGACATGGATGAGTGATTTTGGGGTGGAGGAACTTGACTGGCCTGCACAGAGTCCTGACCTCAACCCGACAGAACACCTTTGGGATGAATTAGAGCATAGGCTGCAAGCCAGGCCTTCTCGTTCACCTCAGTGCCTGACCTTACAAATGCGCTTCTGGAAGAATGGTCAAACATTCCCATAGACACACTCCTAAACCTTGTGGACAGCCTTCCCAGAAGAGTTGAAGCTGTTATAGCTGCAAAGGGTGGGCCAACTCAATATTGAACCCTACGGACTAAGACATATATATATATATATATATATATATATATATATATATATATATATATATATATATATACATACACACGCATATCATACATACAAGGGCTGTACCAAAAGTAATGCAAAAGTGGGCATACATTTTTTATTAACTTATATTAGTCGTTTAAATTTCACATGTTGGTATAGTATGGCTTCCTCTATAGTTAATATTTTTCTTTTTCAGGTAAATACTTGATTCAAAACAGAATCAATGTGCTCTCATTGAGTTCTTGATGAAGGAGGGGTGCAGGCTGTGTGACATCCACAGAAGACTACAGGATGTTTGCAAAGATGACACATTGACAAGATCAATGTGTACAGAGGGATGAAAAAAGTGGTTGTAAAGGCAGAAGGTGTTTTTTTACCTTAATGCATTTTGTGCATTAAGATAAAAAAAAATCTTTCAGTATGCAGCAGCTCTCTCCCTCCTCATTGGCTCAGAGACCACAGCGGGAGCCATTGGTGGAGGGACCTGGGGGCGGGGCCGAGCCTGCTCAAGAGCGAGCCCACATGAGGGCCACAAAGCAAGCAGCTTGCTATGGTGGGCACTCGGTGAAGGGAGGAGCCATCAGCGCCGGAAAGGGATACCAGAAGAGGAGGATCAGGGCTGATCTGTGCAAAACTGTTGCACAAAGCACAAAATTTAGAGTTTACAATCACTTTAAAAGAAGTGGAAACCAGCATTGAAGACTGTGATGGGAGGCACTTTGGGCGGGGGGCTTGTGGAACCCAGCTTACCTTGGAGAGCTCTGGAGACCAATTTTCCAGCTCCCCCAGCCCATCCTATGTGTAAGACACCCTGTATCTATTAGTGGCACAGGGTAACCGAGAACCCCAGTCGGGTCTGCACTAACCAGACAACTACACCAGACTGAGCATTTTGTGTTACCCCTGTTATCCAGGGCTCTATATGTGTGGTTTATGTTGGTAGAATAAAGGGGCTCTTTCACTTGGGACAGTAATATTTCTGAACAATATCCCTCAAGAAATATATGAAGATAAATGAATTCCACCTGTCCGACTGCTGGAATATTGTAGGAGCTTGGTCTCATTGACTGTTGTATACTTTTTACTATATCGTTTGAGGTGTGACTGTATCCCAGTGTTCTACTGTTTCTGTCTGCCTTGGGAGCAACCTATTATGGGATGAATATGCTTATGTGGATTGGCTTACAAGCTAATGAAACCCCTGTCAGCTATTAGATGCCAAAGGGGAGGGGGCGATTTCTCCAGAAGCCCCATAAAGACTGTCTACTGAAAGGTGAATACACCTGTGTGTCATGTTACTGGTGGAGGTAAAGTTTTCCCCACCCTGTGCAAAGAAGGGGGATTGTCCTCTGGGTGTATATCTCTTTGTACCTGTGTTTGAATAAACAATCTTGTGTTTGTTACCACCCTACACTGATGTCTCCACAAGTGACTGGGTACACTAAGGGATCTTGGATCATGCTGGTACCGGGCAAGGGAAGCTTGTACGGCAGACATACTTATCTTGAGTACAGGTGGGTCCGTCACAACGACAATCCATGCAGTGAGAGATTAGCAGTGCTGGACAGCTTGCACTTGTCCTTTGTCAGTTAAATGTGAACGATCTATGTAAATTAATAAAAAAGTTATGCCCATTTTTGCATTACTTTCAGTACAGCCCCCTTATATAGTGACAGATAGCAAAAAGAATGACAGGTCCTTGCAATATGCAGGACCAACATGGGAGAGCTCAAAGGGGATGCAGGTTTCCTTATGTTTTCTTGTAGGATTGCTATTGGTTACAACAGCAGCATCTGCTGCACAGCAACAAGCAGCTGATTGGAGGAAATTGGCGGTTTGCATAGACCGCTCTTCTGAAGGAGATAAAAGGGGCAGTCCGGCCGTTTAACAAGCAGACCCTGTGGAACCGGACCGGGACTCGGGAGCATGAAGCGCCGCTCACCTGAGAGGAGAGAGACCTTGCTCCACCGCCTCATAGAGAAAGCCGAAGGCTCCGGAGGTGAGGAGTGGCTTATGCAGCGCCTGGAGGACGGACGTTCGGAGACTCCGCCCGGCCCGTCGAGTGTCACAGCTCCAGAAAAGATGGAGGAGCCAGAAGCGGTCATGCGCAGTCCGTGCCAGCAGCCAGGGAGGAAAAAGAAGAGACAGAGAATGGAGGCTTCTTCTCAGCCCAGAGGAAAGGAGAGAGCTGGCAGCGTTCCTCACAGGAAAGAGAATACTGCTACTCAGTCTGCAGCTGCTGCGGCCAGAAGTGAGCAAAATAGGAGTCTGACTGCTGGTGAGACATTCTCAGATGTTAATGTCACTGAATTTAATGCTCTTGTTAAAACTTTATCTGGTATGTTACAAACGCTTAAAGGGGCACACACAGTTGGTGCTGTTGCTGAGGAGGCTGAGGGAGCACAGTTTTCTGGTGCTTTGCATGATACTGATACTATTAATGATTTAAAAGGGGCACAGTTACATGGTGCTTTTTCACAGCAAGCTGAGAACCTTTTACAACAGCATGAGGGTGATGACATAAGTACAATTTGGCATAATATGATAGAGAACCCCCTTGGTGAGAATTTTAAACATAATACAGGTGGTATGGCCCGCAAGCCGGTTCAGGTTCGCAGAGCTGTTATGCCTTCTGCACGCTCTGCGCATTCCATGGTTGCAGAGTCCTCCTTTAAGGCTCCTATGCCATGTGAATTATCACCGCTGGGCTTCCACTTATCCGCCTCTGTCAAGGAAAAAATTTGGGGGGGGTGATTTTATTGACCTGTTGTCATTATTGCCAGCCTCCAAAGAGTTTCTAGTTAAATCTGACAAGAAATCGGATGAGCGCACAGAAGAAGATAGGCGTAGGGCTGTACCTAAAACCTTTCAGAACTGGCTGCAGGCCTTTTGCATTTTTGCATCAGTGTTGGGAGAACAATTTCCTGAAAAATGCTCAGGCCTTTTTCAACACGTGGATATAGTTTCTGAAGCATTCCGTAATTTTGGCGGTACAGCCTGGTTCACCTATGATGAGAATTTCAGGCAAAAATTAACAGTTCACCCTTCCTTGCAATGGGGATGTAAAGATGTGGGTTTATGGTTGAATCTCATGCTTCCACAAAAACCACAGTTCACACCTAGAACAGTGCCTAGCCCACAGAATGTTTTCGTAAGGGATTCTGTTTTGCCTTTAACGAAGGACAGTGCAAATTCTTATCAAACTGTAGGTATAGACATGAGTGCTCTTACTCCAATGGGAACCATTCTGCGAATAGATGTTTCAAAAAATCATCAGCAGCTTCTCTCCCATCCTTTCCACGCGATGCTGGTGGAAAAGGCCAAGACGCCGGTGAGCCTGCTAAACATGCAACCGTGGTTAGATCTCTACCCAGACCGCACGATGGCTCGGCTGCTAACTGATGGTTTCAAGGTCGGTTTCTTGGTTCCCTCCTTTTCAGGGTCTGGATGCACTTTGGTTAAGAATTTTGCAGAGGTTATAGCCCCCGTGTCATACTCTTCCTTTGATGAAGCACTAGAACTTTTTTCACTTTGGGCACGGTGCACTGTTAGCTAAAGCGGACATAAAATCTGCCTTTCGCCTGCTACCGGTGCATCCACAAGGATTCAATTCCCTGGGTTTCCATTTTCAGGATCAATTTTATTTTGATAAATGTATGCCCATGGGTTTCTCGTTATCGTGCTTTTATTTTGAGTCTTTCTCAAAATTTTTGCATTGGGTTCTGTCTGAATGTTCCCCTGTTGGGGGTATTCTGCATTATTTAGACGATTTTTTATTTTTGGGTCCAGCAGACTCCCCCATATGTTCGGTTTTACTAAAGAATTTTTTTCATATCTGTGACTCCTTTGGTATTCCTATTGCTCATGAAAAAACGGTACTTCCTGCATCCTCTTTAGAATTTCTGGGCATTACTATTGACTCATTGTCAATGGAGTTCAGATTGCCCGGGGATAAATTACACCGTATGAGAATAATGATCTCCTTATTCTTGTCAAAGCGCAAAGTTTTGTTAAAAGAGGCCCAATCCCTTTTAGGTCTGTTTGCATTTGCGGCTAGGGTTATTCCCATAGCTAGAATTTTTTCCAGACGCTTTGCTCTGGCTAGTAAAGGTTTTAAGAACCCTGGTTCTCATGTTCGCATCTCTAAAAGCGTTAAAGAAGATCTAGAAATCTGGGATTCTTTTCTTTGCAACTTCAATGGGTCAACGGTATGGCAGCAATCTTTTACTAATGATTTCCAGTTAAACTTTTTTACAGACGCTGCCGGTTCATCTGGTTTTGGCGCTTTTCTAGATGGCCACTGGTGTGCCTCTAGGTGGCACTCCAGTTGGTTGCAACAAGACATTTTGCACAATATAGTCCTCCTTGAGTTATTCCCGGTTATAGTTTCAATTGTGATCTGGAAAGAACACTTTGTGAATCGCAGGATTATTGTTAATACGGATAATAAAGGTGTACTATTTGCTATCAATATGCTTTCTTCTAAATCAGAGCTAGTTATCAAAATGTTAAGATTTTTGGTGTTGCACTGCATGAGATTTAATATCTGTTTAAAAGCCAAGCATATTCCTCGGATTGATAATAACATAGCTGACGCCTTATCTCGTTTACAGTTGCGGAGATTCCGGGAGTTGGCCCCATCGGTGGATCAGTGTGGAACCCCTTGCCCGGATTTCCTCTGGGGCTTGATCTGGGACTGACCTCTGCGCATCTTAGGAACTCGGTAGCACGTAAGACATGGCTGGAATATAGTCTGGCCTGGTCTAAATGGTGTTCCTTTTGCTCTAGCGGGAGTATAGATGCATTGGAAGTGAACGCGTATGTCTCTTTAGCTTTTGTGTCCTTTATGATTCAGTCTGGCCTTAGACCGGCCTCCATTAGCAAGGTGTTGGCGGGTGTTTCCTTTTTTCTAAAATTCGCAGGCTTGCCAGCCCTGTCTTCCTGTTTTCAGGTCAGTCAGGTCCTCAAAGAATTCAAGAATTCACACCCTACCCAGGATTCTAGGCGTCCCATTTCAGTTAATCTATTAATCACACTACTATCTATATTAGAAGAGATTTGTTTTGCCGAATTTGAACTTCTGCTTTTCAGGGCAGCCTTTTCTGTTACCTTTTTTGGTGCCCTCAGAGTTGGAGAACTTACAGCGCAAAACAAGTCATCTTCATCCTTTCTGCTGTCTTCTCATGTGTTGCTGGAATCAGATTGCTTACATTTGTTTATTTGCCGGTCCAAAACTTTTGGTTTGGGCAATGGTCAGTGGGTATATCTAGGTAAATCCCCTAATAAGTTGGTTTGCCCGGTGTCACATACGGCTAGTTATATGTCAGTGAGGCCTTTCTCTGATAGTTCATTTTTTATCCACCAGGATTTGTCCCCTTTGACCCGTTACCAATTTTCAGCGGTACTATCCTCATGCCTCAAGCGCCTCAACCTCCTAGGTCTTGGATTCTCATCGCATTCATTTAGGATTGGGGCCGCCACCACAGCCAATTTGTTGGGATTCTCTCCTGAAGGTCAAAAACAGGTTGGTAGGTGGGTTAGTAGCAGATATAAAATTTATGTACGCTCTGAATTATTGTTAATAATTATTATTATTGTTTGATTTTCTATTTTCAGATTCTTCTATTTGCACAATCTGGATAGTAGGCCACTCCTACATTTTCTGGGCTGAAAATCAGGCTGCATCCAGGATCTATACGAACAATTTAGGTTTGGATAGTAATGTCTTTAAGGTGTTATGGTCTGGAGTTAGGGGCCTCAGGTGGCGTAATCTTAAAGACCACCTAATCCAGTTATCCACAATTTGGCCTTCTCCCCAAGTTCTAGTGTTTCACGTTGGAGCAAATGATGTTGGTAAAGTTAAAACATGGGAGATCCTTTGTGAAATGAAGCGGGATATTCATTCCATTAAACTTTTGTTTCCAAATACCAATTTAGCCTTCTCCGAAATGGTTCCTAGACTCCTTTGGTCCCCTTCTGGGAATTTATTTTATGTGGATAAGATTCGGAGATGGTTAAATAGGACCATACATAATTTTTTAGTGTCCTCGGGAGGTGTGTCCTTTCGCCACTTGGAGCTGGAAGGTTTCGTTCCTGGGTTATTTAGGAAGGATTTAGTTCACTTGTCAGACATAGGTCTGGACATTTTCAATATGGGCCTGCAAAGTTTAATTGAAAGGGCCGCGATGTTGGGGGGACCTCAGCCAAAGGTTTCTCTGTTGGCCTCGGTCGGTGGGGAATAGTCATCCAGCATTGTCTGGATGGACACAGTGTAAATTTGAGTGATGTATTATAGCCAAGATGGCTTTATAATTATTTGAAGTTTATTACTTTATAAGGTTACCCCTTGAACAACATCGTGGCCAAAATTTAATTTCCAAAATAAATGAGTTGTTATAAAAAATTATATTGTGTGTGGTTTTTATTGCAGCATTGTCTCCTTTGTGCTAGCCCATGACAGGTCCAGGCAATATGCAGGACCAACATGGGAGAGCTCAAAGGGGATGCAGGTTTCCTTATGTTTTCTTGTAGGATTGCTATTGGATACAACAGCAGCATCTGCTGCACAGCAACAAGCAGCTGATTGGAGGAAATTGGCGGTTTGCATAGCCCGCTCTTCTGAAGGAGATAAAAGGGGCAGTCTGGCCGTTTAACAAGCAGACCCTGTGGAACCGGACCGGGACTCCCACCCACCCTCCCCAAGTTTCTTATCAGTCATGGTGTTGTTTAGTGGGGGAATAGTCGTCCAGCATTGTCTGGATGGACACAGTGTAAATTTGAGTGATGTATTATAGCCAAGATGGCTTTATAATTATTTGAAGTTTATTGCTTTATAAGGTTACCCCTTGAACAACATCGTGGCCAAAATTTAATTTCCAAAATAAATGAGTTGTTATAAAGAATTATATTGTGTGTGTTTTTTATTGTAGCATTGTCTCCTTTGTGCTAGCCCATGTAAAATTATGCCAATAAAAGAAACCTGCATGAAAAAAGAAACTGTTGAATACTTTACTATTGGTTTTGTTTGCAATTTTTCCCCTACCCCAGCAGCAAAATGCAATGCCTGTCTGAAGGAATGAAGGCTGAAGCTCTTTGTATGGACAATGGTCTCTTTACAGAGGTCTGGCACATACTTTACCTTGTCATAAGTACAGAAATGCAGTCAATTAGCATTGCTGATTGAAGTAATGACAAGGTAGTGGGTGTGTCAGATAGCTAGAAGGAGACCCTAGAGATCAGAATTCTTCAGCTGCAGTTTTTGGACAGGCATCAGAATTTTCTAATGGGGTTGTGGGATCTGGAAACAAACACAACAAATTAATTAGTATAGTCAAATGACCCAGTTATATTCTTTTCTATTTCTATTCTCCTTCTAACTGCTACTCTATTTGTCACTGCTATGCTGTTGCAAAAGACTGTTGTGAGGCATAGACAGATCCAGTGCTGGGACAAGGTCATCCAGCGCCTAGGGCAAAGATGCCTAACTGTGCCCCCCCTTTCTTGGGGTTAGGGTCAGGGCACCCCTATCCCTGCAATATCCTTGCACCCCTATCCCTGCAATAAACCATTGCGCCCAGGTCAACCGTCGCTTCTGCCCACCCCTTGTCCCAGCCCTGGACAGACCCCTCATTTCTCAATTATAGTTAACCAGTTCCAATAAATTTCATGGTAAAATCCAGATCCAGCTGTCATTGTAACTATATTCAAGCAGTTAAACATGCCGAAATATTTTTTCTGACTTTTCTATTTCATCTCCAAAATACAAAATGTTTTTAAACACACTGGAAATGATTGTGACTGATTATGCAATGTTTTGTTGGATCTACAGCATTGTTATCACTTGTGTCCCAGAACCTACACTATTATGGCATTGTTCAGATTGATGACATCATAAAAAATGGGGTTTGCCAAGAATTTAAGAAAAGAGAATTAAAGAAAAGAGGCAATGGGTGCTAAGAATTTCTGGTAAGGAATGATATGATGTCTTTGGAAGAAACACCTCTAGCAAAACATGTATCATAGCCAAACCACATATTTTGTTTGGCATGACTTATTTTAAGGGTTGGTTACCATTACAGGTAATTATAGTTTATTTGTGACAAACATTCTAGAACATAAAGTTTAAAAGAACCAAGGTGCTCAATGTGAATATCTATCCCGGCATGTATTCCCATCAACTGGAAACAAATAAGCGCACCAATGCTGAGCTACTGGTTTGCCAGGTTGAATGATTTACAGACTATGGAAAACCTCACCTCTGCCTTTGGCAACAAGATGGAAGAACACACAGCCAGATGATTCTACTGAGAACACTTTTGATACTCCACTGAGTATCTGGATTACAACTGAAAAAACTCTTTGCATCAGAGGCTTGTTGAGGTCACACTCTCCTCCCTTGGCACCTTGTCCCCAAATACCCCCATTTCCTGTTTTTTTTTTGCGTTTTCTTTTTTGCCCTTCTTTACTTTCCCGGTTTCCTCTCCTGTCGGCCCTCTCTTCCTGCCCTCATTTCTTGTGTACCTAAAATTAACATTTGCAAGTACCTTATCCACATATTGTAAAATTATGGCGCTGCCAGACCACTCAGTACAGAGAAGGTCAGCATGTAATAAAAGCAAGATGAAGTCCTCTGATGAGATTGTGACATGCAGAGGTCGGCAGGAAGGTGGCCGATAGATGCAGACCTGCACCAGGAAGCTGCTGGTATGAAGAGGAGAACCTCTGTTAAGCTGTCAGGCTGGAACGCAGCTCTCCTGGGTCAACTTGGTGGCTTCCAGGTAGCATTGGCCAGCTCCACTCAGAGGTCTTCGATGATAACGTCACTATGTCAGCGGGGGGGGGGGGGCATGGCTATGTGTTTTGTGGTACGGGCCGCCCCTATTGTCAAGCCAGAAAGGAGGGATTTGGCCGAAGATGCAGTATATTTAAAAGCGTGGTGGAAAGAGGAGTACATCTTGCTCTTGGACATGCTAACCTTCTCTATCATGCAGTGAGTGCATTTTTTATTTTACCTTCACTGTTAATAAACAGCTTACACTTAGATGGTGGCACCCTCTTTTGCTTGCTTTAAGTACCTTATGCATGTCTTTTAGTTCTTTGTTTGGTTCCTAAATAGACCCTTCCCCTCCCCCTTTCATACCTTTGGGGTTTTCAATAGAGACATACACCAAAGCCTGATATTTCTCCCACTAAACAATCACCTCCTGTTCCAGTTTTGGATTCCCCTTACTGTACGTTTTGTCATCTTTTTTTAAATATGCTTACATTTCTCTGAAGTCTTTAGATCAGTCACATGATGGGTTGGGTCCTCTTCAATCTTCTCATTTGTGGTGGCCATAGCACATCCGAAAATTCAAGGCAAAGGCAGATACACATGCACAGGAGTGGCCCTGCAGTTACCCCGTCTCGCTGGGCACAAGCGCACAAATATGCACATGCACACACATGTTTGTGTGTCTATGCACATGCGCGTGCGTGTTAGCCATTAACGCTGGTGCCAAATAAGGGTAGCAGCTGCACTAGTGCATTGCTGTCTGATCTGCAGCTTTACCCATGTTCCTGTTCCTGTGCCCTGTATCTTGATTCCTGGGTTTAACCCTGCTTATCCTGACCGTGCTTGCATTCCACCTGTCCTGATCTCAGCTTGCCTTAAGACTTTGTTTATATCTTCTCATCTGCCTGTTATCCTGTTGCCAACCTCTGCCTGCATCTTGACCATTCTCTGCCTGACGTTTATGCTTATATCTGATCCTCCGTTGCTGACCTGACTTGTCTGAGCCTACATCCAGTCATCCATCTGTCCTGCTCTGCATAGTGCCTGGTGACGCTGGTCTACAATCTGCTGTTCCTGCTGCCAGCCATTGCTTCAGATATCCAGTCCAACTCTGGTGACGCACCTGCCACACACCTCTGCGACCAACGGAAAATCTTGCAGGCACTCTTACCTTACCGCACTCTCGCGGCCACTGTCGCGGCACCAGTGGCCCTTGAGCCGGAGCTGTATGAGAGGTCTCCCTCTACACGTCAGGCTCTGCCATAGGGTACGTGACAGACAGTCTCCAGATGCAGAGAGCAGCGCTGATGTAATGATGTCAGTGCCAATTTCTGCCTCAACATACTGTGAATGAAGGAAACTGTGGTGGTGGGCTCATGATGCTCGGCATTTACACCATTGTCCCAGTCTACCAGGTTAAGTGACCAGTTAAGCTACTCGTCATTCAACCTGGAAGACTAAGGACATCTTCTGTATTATCATATAAGGAAAAAACATGACCCAGAGTCATGTTTAACCACATAAGAGTTTCATTATCTCTTAGGGAATAGGGATGAAAGTGCATTGCAGTTCTTTCATTCTGTGCACGAGGCATGACAATTACAATGAGGTCCACGTCTCCCTATTGGATAATAAATGCATTTTGCATTATTAAGAATGAAACAAAATGAGTGGGGACAATTGAAATTGGAAGGGGAAAATCTACAACTACAAGGTAGGCAGGCACAGAGCTAGAAATTACAGCAAAGAGTGTCACCAAGAGATATAAGAAGCTAGGAGTACTTTAGCCTACAGGCAGTGGCGGCCGCTCATACAGGATGCAGGGGCGCCCCCCCCTAATTCATGCGCCCGACCCTAATCTACATCCAGGGCGCCTGACGCATGGATTTCAATTTTTTTTTTTTTAAGCACATGATTAGAGCCTGAGGCTCTAATTGGCTTCAAAAAATGTGGGCTCGGGGTGAGTCCACCCAGTTGTGTGACATTAGCGAATTAATATTCGCTAATGTCTTCCTGTTTCTCCTTCTGGCCAATCAGGAAGTGGGTCCTGAGACCCGATTGGCCCGGAGTCCTAAGACCTGATTGGCCAGGAGGAGAAGCGACCACCGGGACTCAGGGGGAGACGCAGGGGGGAAGCCGTCGAAGCTACGGCCTGGATGGGGTAAGTGCAGGGCAGGCAGGGGGCCTGGCGACTGATGGGCGAGCAAAGGGGCGATGTGGGATGGTTGGCTGGCTGGGTGGGCCGCCCCCTCCCAAGAAAGTTGAGCACCAGCTGTCATTGCCTACAGGATCTCATGACCATGACTGAAATGGAATTATTAAGTAGACTGACAACATATTATATTTCTTGGATTAACACTATGGCTATGATGATCTAATACTAAATTAAAGATAACAAATAAAAAAGGTAGGTAAGAATCACCAGCATTCCCACTGACTTTAGAATGGAGCAGAACAAATGCAACGATTTGTTCCCCTGATTGGCATAGGGCAGATCGATTTTCCATAACTAGGAAAGTGAGTTCCTTTACAGAAAAAAAATGAAGCAAAACTCAATTTGCTGTGCACTGTAAGTTTTTTATCTCTTGTTACCCTCTACAGATATGTCATCATCACAGTCCACTTGTCCCTCCCTGCAGTGCTCTGAACAGAATTACATTTACGGAGGGTTTATCAATAATCACTGCAGTCCGATATTTCATAGTAAGCAAACCTTTCCATATAAAAGGGTATATTACAAGAAAGTTTAGCATGAGAGACAATGCATCACTTTCACAGGTAGCAGTATTAATAAAATCTTTATTCGCAGGGAGTAAAAGATCACTTAAAGGTCAACTAAACCCAAAAGTGGTTATTTTTTCATAATTAAAATGTACAGTCAGGTCCATAAATATTGAGACATCGACACAATTCTAATCTTTTTGGCTCTATACACCACCACAATGGTTTTGAAATGAAACGGACAAGATGTGCTTTAACTGCAGACTTTCAGCTTTAATTTGAGGGTATTTACATCCAAATCAGGTGTAGGAATTACAACAGTTTGTATATGTGCCTCCCACTTTTTAAGGGACCAAAAGTAATGGGACAGATTAACAATCATCCATCAAACTTTCACTTTTTAATACTTGGTTGCAAATCCTTTGCAGTCAATTACAGCCTGAAGTCTGGAACGCATAGACATCACCAGATGCTGGGTTTCATCCCTGGTGATGCTCTGCCAGGCCTCTACTGCAACTGTCTTCAGTTCCTGCTTGTTCTTGGGGCATTTTCCCTTCATTTTTATCTTCAGCAAGTGAAATGCATGCTCAATCGGATTCAGGTCAGGTGATTAACTTGGCCATTGCATAACATTCCACTTCTTTTCCTTAAAAAACTCTTTGGTCGCTTTTGCAGTATGCTTCGGGTCATTGTCCATCTGCACTGTGTAGCGCCGTCCAATGAGTTCTGAAGCATTTTGCTGAATATGAGCAGATAATATTGCCCGAAACACTTCAGAATTCATCCTGCTGCTTTTGTCAACAGTCACATCATCAATAAATACAAGAGAACCAGTTCCACTGGCAGCCATACATGCCCACGCCATGACACTACCACCACCATGCTTCACTGATGAGGTGGTATGCTTTGGATCATGAGTAGTTCCTTTCCTTCTCCATACTCTTCTTGTCCCATCACTCTGGTACAAGTTGATCTTGGTCTCATCTGTCCATAGGATGTTGTTCCAGAACTGTGAAGGCTTTTTTAGATGTTGTTTGGCAAAACTCTAATCTGGCCTTCCTGTTTTTGAGGCTCACCAATGGTTTACATCTTGTGGTGAACCCTCTGTATTCACTATGGTGAAGTCTTCTCTTGATTGTTGACTTTGACACACATACACCTACCTCCCGGAGAGTGTTCTTGATCTGGCCAACTGTTGTGAAGGGTGTTTTCTTCACCAGGGAAAGAATTCATCAGTCATCCACCACAGTTGTTTTCCGTGGTCTTCCGGGTCTTTTGGTGTTGCTGAGCTCAACGGTGCGTTCTTTCTTTTTAAGGATGTTCCAAACAGTTGATTTGGCCACACCTAATGTTTTTGCTATCTCTCTGATGGGTTTGTTTTGTTTTTTCAGCCTAATGGTGGCTTGCTTCACTACAAGTGACAGCTCTTTGGATTTCATATTGAGAGTTGACAGCAACAAATTCCAAATGCAAATAGCACACTTGAAATGAACTCTAGACCTTTTATCCGCTCCTTGTAAATGGGATAATGAGGGAATAACACACACCCGGCCATGGAATAGCTGAGCAGCCAATTGTCCCATTACTGTTGGTCCCTTAAAAAGTGGGAGGCACATATACAAACTGTTGTAATTCCTACACCGTTCACCTGATTTGGATGTAAATATACTCAAATTAAAGCTGAAAGTCTGCAGTTAAAGCACATCTTGTTTATTTCATTTAAAATCCATTATGGTGGTGTATGGAGCCAAAAAGATTAGAATTGTGTCGATGTCCCAATATTTACGGACCTGACTGTATGTATGCATGTATGGTCAAACCTGTTTTTTGGGGGGATAGAGTAGGGATATTTTAAAGAATATTTTCAGGCATTGTATATTGTTATAGTTACATTGGTCCATCGAGGGCCAATGTAACTACTGTATGTATATGCCATACCTGTCCAGAGCACTTGGAAGCTGAAAAACACTGAAGTAGACTACGCTACTCCAGTGACCTCCACTTGCTTCCAGGTCCCTGTGCTGGAGGAGATGAAGAGCGTGACGTCACCTCTTAACCTCTCCATATTGTCCAATCAGAAAATGCTTTGCATTCATTCAGAAAATGAATGTGACCTTCTGTATTCAGAATGCATCAGGCCAGCCAACCAGCACAGAACCTGAAAGCAAGTGGAGATTGCTGAAGTAGCTGTGTCTGCTTCAGTAATTTCCAGCTTCCAGGTGCATTGGCCAAGTATGTTATATACATAGTAATATTGGTCCAAGCGGTAAAAATATACCATATTTAAAATCCCCCATCAGGTTATATTTTGCTCTCTGTGTCCTGCTGGGTAGATTTCCCCTTACAGTCTGAATTGGAGATGCAACTGGAAATCGGAGTGAATAAACCCAAGTGCAAGGAATTCCCATCTTATAATAATAATAGACAGTTGTCCCCATTGGACGATTTCACCTCTTCCTCTCACGATAGCTCTAACTTTTAGGATTTCCCCTTAGGGAAATTGGTCACCAAGGCAAATAGATGGATGTACATTATATGGGTCAGGCAGTGAAGTACCAAAAGGCACCACATCCCAAACATGTAACAAACAAATGTTGAGACAGAACAGGATTTTTAAGGTGCCAGAAACAACTCTTTTAGACCAAAAGGTACAATTAAATAAAACATATTTTTTTATAACAGATTAAAAAATATATTAGTTATAAAAACCATCACAGACGATGCTTTCAAAACAGCAGTGCATCATCTTCCGCTCTACATGTTTCACCCTAATGCCCTGTACACACGGTCGGACATTGATCGGACATTCCGACAACAAAATCCATGGATTTTTTCCGATGGATGTTGGCTCAAACTTGTCTTTCATACACACGGTCACACAAAGTTGTCGAAAATTCCGATCGTGCTGAACGCGGTGACGTAAAAAACGTACGTCGGGACTATAAACGAGGCAATAGCCGATAGCTTTTGTCTCTTAATTTTTTCTGAGCATGCGTGGCACTTTGTCCGTCGGATTTGTCTACACACGGTCGGAATTTAAAGGATCGGATTTTGTTGTCGGAAAATTTTATAGCCTGCTCTCAAACTTTGTGTGTCGGAAAAAGTTCGATGGAGCCCACACACGGTCGGAATTTCCGACAACAAGCTCCGATCACACATATTCTGTCGGAAAGTCCGGCCGTGTGTACAGGGCATTAGGCTTCCTCAGGAGTCTTATGAGTGCTGCAAATTGCTGATACTATAGATAAAGAACAAAAACAAACCATGAATGGATAAAATTGACATACATAGTTCATAAAAATATCATACAAATATTACTGATACATAATCAATTCGATCAGCCTGCAATTTATACACAAAAAGAACAAATTGAGGAGATGGGCCTACCATAGTGCCCATAGACGCCAGATTTTCCAAAGAAGAACCAGAACCATTAGGTACATTGTGACCACAGGAGAGATATAAAAATTAATACCTACAATATATACATACATGTCATTGTGTTTGCGTCAAAATTGAATCTCACTAATGGTCCCGATCTATGTGAGAAAAACTATAACCAGCCATTTACCTTAGGTTTAAATAGAGTAGATATCAGTAAACTATGATTCCTTATGGGGATATATTCATATCCATGATAGGCATGGAGGAGCGGACCCTTGTCACCGGGAAGGAAGAAGAAAACTGCCTGTGGTGGTCACAGCCCAGATCAGGTGTATATTGGGATATTGGTCACCAAGACAAATAGATGGACGTACATTATATCTTCAATAAAAGCTTGGCAAAGAGTCTGACCCTTTCCCATTCTATTTAAAAAGTTTTGCCCTTTCATGCACTATGACTTCTGTGGCAAGAAGGGTATTGCTAGTCTACACACCACTTACTACAATGTACAGACAAATTACAGAGAGTACTACATAAAGGCAAAATCATGCTAGCAACATAATTTTTCCTTCAAATTTTTTTTTGCATCAGTATTACATTACTTGTAGCACTAGAACAATCAACGTTTAGGCTAGGGCTACAGTGGAAACGAAATCCCTTTGCTCAGTAGTGTATTTAGGTTTTGTGCTGCCCTAGGCCTGACTAAACTCGTGCACCCCCAAATTTAAATATGACCCACCCCTTCCTGTTGAGGCCACACCTCTTGCTGTTTAAGACCCGCCCTGAAATTTTCAAGTGAGGACACTAGTTCTGAGGGCTTGGGGGGGATTCCCTTAATGCATTCCCTTAATTTGTATATATTTCCTCTCACTTCCTGTTTGGCTATGGGGCAGGTAGTGAAGGGAAATCTCTGCAATGGGACAGGGATGGTAAAAAATAAACTGACAGGGGCTTTAACCCTCCCTTATTCTTTACAAAATTTAAAAAAAAAAAAGTGTTGCCTATAGTTCTACTACACTCAAAATTAGAAGTGGCGCCCCCCCCACCCCCACAGTTGCAGAATGCCGGCTGCCCGCATACCGGAAGCAATGTGGCCGCTTTAGGAGAGGGCTAGACTAATTTGCTTCTCAGCCCAGTCTGCCCCACAAGACTGGCGCTACACTAACAAGCCGGCGGGGACTCTTTCCGTGCTGCCCCCCCTGCAAAGTGCTGCCCTAGGCCTGGGCCTTGTCGGCCTAGGCCAGGATACAGCGTTGCCTTTGCTACTAAGAGATTAGACTACCTGTTGGCAGTTGCCTCATGTGTAAAAGACTAAAATCAATGTCCTACTAAAAATATGGCTTCCAACAAGTAGGTACATTTTTTTGTAGCAAAAAATAATTAATTGCCAATGTAACCTTAGTCTAACATGTCTAAGGATTATAGCTGGTTATTCCATGATGCACAGAATCACATGGCACAACACTCAAAAGATAGCATGTGTGTATAATGGTTCAACTAGGACCATACACAGTGAAAGTTGTTGAATGGCTGTCATGACCTTTTTGTGACAGGGTTTTATGGGATGTCTAAACAGCTGCTCCCCTTCAATGCCCGCTTATCTAGGGAATCGTTATAAGAAGATGTGTAATGTTGAAGGGGCTGATAAAGTATGTTCCTATTGCTGGTAGGCCACACTTTACCTCTCAAGGACTAGTATTTAACTCTCTAGGTAGAGTTCTCTGCCAGCCTCCTCTATGCCTTCCATGAATGTGAGATGGATGCTGGAACACTTTTTTTTAAAAAAAACAGGACTAAATTATAATGCTGTTTGTCATCAAACCAGTTGTGAGAGACAACAGAAAATTTCCAAGGCTTTGGACCACTTGTGGAGCCAATCTATATTCTATACAAATATACATGCACTAAAAGAATTTCTGTCAATTTGCTGTCTTGCTCTCTTACATGGATGTAATGCTTAGGTTTCAACCAGCTTTGCACATTCAGCCCACTGCAGATGCTAGATGGATGTAATAGTTGTACTATTGACTTATATGCAATGGTTTGTCGGAGCACACCTTATATAGTATAATTGACAGCATGATAGGAGAATTTGCTTTGGTCCCCCCAATGCCAGGCTGACTGTCCTATTACAACACTGCAAATGCCTTTAATAATCCCCAACCCTACAAAGCTCAGCTTTTAGCAAGGTGTTAGGTTCTCTTTAATTGTAGCTCCTCCTTAGAGGTGGGATTGTGATGTCATGGTTGCCCTTTTAAAAAGGTGGTTGGAGCCAGGGCATGGGAGACCATCTGGAGCCACAGAAGAGAGGACACCTGAGAGAGTCCCTCTTCGAGAGAGGGGCTGACAAAGAACTCTAGCACTTAGGCTTGAGATTGGGAATTACGATAAGGATTGAGATTTCTTGCACGAGTAATGCAACACTCCCTCCCTCCACTGTTTTGAGATGCGACTACAGTATACGAGCCAATCTCTGTTGCTAATATTTGAAAAATTGTGCTGCCATGGATGTGGATTGTTCTACTAATTTTTAGACAAGTAAAACATGTTTTGCTACAACCAGATGCCTCTGTGTGATGTTCTACATAAAGTAATGTAGGATGGAGTACAGTCAATGCCTGGGGAGAAGAAAATGTGATTTACTGGTGCAAGCCTGGTCGGCTTAGGAATGGGTGGTGATGGAGGTAAAGGAATCCCCCACCTGGCAGTGAGAAAAAAACCCTCGTGTATCACATGTCAGGCATGGAACATGGGGGCCCAGGTGGTCGGTTGGACTTCTGGACCTTCTGTCTGGACCATGGAAAACATAAGCCTATGTAAGAGTACTCCGGGCATTACGAGGGTATGATGAGGAGGTCTAGGACCAGCATCTGTGCATGTGAACAAAGTGTGGATTTGGGCAGACAATACAGTCTGAAGCCCTAGAGACCATGTACTGTATATAGGTGGGCCACGTGGAAAGAAGGTGGGGCCCTCCCTTACAATCAAATGACCAGTTAAAGAGAGCCCTATTTCATGTACGATATTCTTTTTATTGCTATTTTGGGGTAGAGTTAGGTCTGACACAACTTTGAGGAGTCTGGTAGCACACTGCCACATCACCATATGTGACATTCACTTGTACCCAGACTCAGATGGCAAGTGTTCTGTCTGCTCCACTGCTTCTAAATAACTGTTGTAGCACCTACCCCAATTTTCTGGGATCCTGATGGTGGCTACCAGAAGTAGGGAGGGCTGACATAATTCCTCAGGGTGCAGGGTACTGGGCATGGTGGGCGACGAACAAGAAAAAAAAGTTGGGCGTCAGTCACTTTTATGCTTAAACAAGAGAGAAGTTTATTTCTCAAACACTAAAAATGTGGTAGAGAGGGGATAGGGCACAGGAAACCCTTAGTAATGATCAGCAACAGGTGCAAAAGGCAGACTCCTTAGACAAAAATAGTTGAGATAAGGTATACAGCAGTACAGGGAAAAGAGTCTTTAAGCTGAACCAGCACATCTGTACTTTGTATGAGTACTTTGCATTCAGTTACTCTAGTAACTGAACTTTACTCACAGTGTCATACACAGATTCCCTTGGATGAGTTCTCTCTTGAAGTTCTCCCAGCCACTTCATAGCCTCCAGCTCATGAAGCGTCACCCCTGGTGCTTCTGTAGAACTCCATAGCTCTCAGAATCATTCCCGGATCTTTAGCAGGCTTTTCTCAACAAAAACTTGATAGATCTCAGATAGGCCTAGCAGTCAGGAGACCACCTGGATAGGCCTCAGGCTTCAGGTCTAGCAGCCATGAACTGTTTCGCACACATCCACCCAGGCCTCAGCCCTGGGCGGGAAGACTAAGATCACCTGACTTCTTCCAAATAAAATAGCTTCTCCCAGCATTCATAGCAGCATTTCTGAAAAGTATGTATATCCATAACTTAAATATACTGTAACTCATCATACTAATGTCAAAGGCAACAGTGCCACCTCCTGACAAAAGGGAGAAGCCACAACTGGAACAGGATTAGAAAGGAAGCCATTTGACCATTAAACACTACAAATTAGCCAGGCTGACTACCACCCAGCACAACTAAATATACCTGTAGCCCTTTTCTAGGACAAGGGTGCTACACTGTGGCTGCTCAGCCTCTAAATAAGCTACAGCTCACATCAACAAGGAAACAGAAACAAGAATTCTCCAAAGAATTAAAAAAAAACCTACCTTCAAAGTTAGGGATGCACCAATACCAGTTTATTAACACCGAGTACGAGAACCGATACTTTTCCTCAAGTACTCGCCGATACCAATTACCAATACCTATTTTTTGTGTCATGTGACAGTTTTTTTAACTGCTTGCCGACCAGCCGCCGTACATGGCAAGGGACGCCAGAGCTGATGCGCATGGCCGGTGGCAGCGATGTCCGCCGGCGACCCATGATCACTTCTCAGAGAGCCAGAACAGGGATCTGTCAATGTAAACAAACAGATCACTGTTCTGTCAGGGAAGTAGAGCGAGATCTGCTGTTCCTAGTGATCAGGAACAGCAATCCCTCTTTCCTCCCAATCAGTACAGCTTCCTAGGGAACTCTTAACCCCTTGATTGCCCCCTAGTGTTAACCCCTTCCCTGCAAGTGACATTTATACAGTAATCAGTGGCTATTTTTATCTCTGATCGATCTATGAATGTCAATGGTCCAAAAAAAGTGTCAAAAGTGTCCGATCTGTCCACCCCTATGTCGCAGTGCCACTAAAAAAAATCGCTGATCACCGTCATTACTAGTAAAAAAAAAAATTAATAATAAAAATACCATAAATATATCCCCTATTTTGTAGACGCTATAAATTTTGCGCAAACCAATCAATATATGTTTATTGCAATTTTTTTACCAAAAATATGTAGACGAATACACATTGGCCTAAATTGAGGAAGAATTCTTATTTTTTTGGATATTTATTATAGCAAAAAGTAAAAAAAATATTGTTTTTTTTTCAAAATTGTCACTCATTTTTTGTTTATAGTGCAAAAAATAACCACCAAAAGAAAGCTCTATTTGTGGGAAAAAAGGACATCCATTTTGTTTGTGTACTATGTCGCATGACCGCACAATTGTCATTTTAAGCGACGCAGTGCCGCATCGCTAAAAATGGCCTGGTCATTAAGGGGGTAAATTCTTCCAAGTCGTTAAACTAATGAAAAATTTAAATTTTTGCAATTTCTTTATAATTAGAAGAATTGTAACTCAAAAAGACATTATGAAACAAATAAAAAAAATTTTCTTGCTTGTCACAAGGTTGTGAAAGCTCTAATTGCACAGAACATGTTAAAAATGAAATTATTGTATAAACATAGGGGTGTAGGTGTCGCCCTCCCCATGTCATCACAGAAACGTGGAAACCTTGCACACAGTTGAAGACAAATTTGAAGACAGAGAAAATTCCCCTGGTGGACTTTATAGGCACATATAAAGGAATATTAAGGAGAGTATATATAGTAAACAACAGTTTATTAATTACAAAGAAAATTCCTCAAGTAAATATCGAACAAATGACATGGATAAAAACAGGGAATGCAGTTCCATAGATATAGAGCTAGTGATACCAATACGCTTGCACCCGACGCGTTTCGGAGTTGCTTTTGCCTCCTTCCTCAGGGGTGATTGTAAGCTTTAAATAGAAATTTATTGGTATCTATAGGTATTGGTTAGGCATTCCCAAGAGGTTTAAAAGAAAACAGACATGCTGACACATACTGCCCATCAGACGCGTCCCCTGATCATGGTGTGTAGAGCTTTAGTAGAGTGTATCCCAGGTATTCATATAGCCTCAATCGAGGTGAAGAAAAATGGGTAGGAATGTGTAGGGTAGTTTTACTTCCTTACAGTAGGAAGAGAAGCCCTTTGATCAAGGGCATATAAATGTTTGGATCTGAAATCCCACTGAGGCCAAATGCGGGTCCTGGTCAGCCTACAGTATAGGGATCAAAAGCTGATAGTGGACGTAGATCCGGTAAGGCCCAAAAAGAGTGTAATAGCAGCTCACACCAACAGCGTCCTGTCCAAAGCAGATGACCAGGAGGAAGGAGGAAGGAGGCAAAAGCAACTCCGAAACGCGTCGGGTGCAAGCGTATTGGTATCACTAGCTCTATATCTATGGAACTGCATTCCCTGTTTTTATCCATGTCATTTGTTCGATATTTACTTGAGGAATTTTCTTTGTAATTAATAAACTGTTGTTTACTATATATACTCTCCTTAATATTCCTTTATACGTGCCTATAAAGTCCACCAGGGGAATTTTCTCTGTCTTCAAATCTGAATTTAGGATGTGGCACAATTTATAGATAATTAGCTGATCAAACCCTTGTTCACAGTTGAAGACAAATGTAAATATAAAACGCATTACTATATGGATGTTCTGTTCCCCTTGAATACTATCTTTTCCCTGTAATATCATGTATTCGTGTTTATTGTACTGCTCCTTGTTTCATATGCCTCTTTTTTTTCAATAAAATGTTTGATTTAATAAATAAATAAAACCCATTACACTTCCTCTCTTAGTACTCTCACTCAGAAATGCTCAGAGCCTGGCTCTTTTCTGAATGGAGACTATATCAACATGTAATTATACCTGTCTAACGTCCATAATGTCCATAGAATAGGAGCCATCTTATAGAAGCCTTGTACAATAAAAAGGATAAGCTTTAGCTACAGCCAAATGGCCACCTTACCGGTCGTTTTCACCAATGCACTGGAGACACAGGTTACTGCCAATTCCCAGACATCTTCTCCTCCAAGTGTATGACAAAAACTAGGTGGGGAATGGCTTCCCCAATGAGGAAAATACAGAAAGTCTGCCTGTCATAGTCGTGGCAGAATCTGGCGCTCCATGTGCTGGCTGTGATTCCTGTCATGGAGAACATCAAAGCCAAGTTCGTGTCGCAGAAGATCAGTAAGACCTGCTGTTGCCCCGAGACCCAGCCTCCACTCTGCAGCGGTCAGACCTGTTCGCTGCGGGCTCCTGGGACAAAGAGGTGAGCATGGCCAGGGACTGGACCCATTGGGGAGAGCTGCAGAGGCCTCTGGGTGCCTGACAAGCCCTATAATAGCCGGCCAGAGTGGAGGAGGAAGCAGGGATGGCACCTGTAGAATAGACAGCCAACAAGTAGGGTTACCACATCATCCCTTTAATCCAGGACACATATTAATTACACAGGTTCTGAGGCTGATTTAATGCAGATAAGGCACCAAGTGAGTTTAATTACCACCTTAATCAGCCACAGAACCTGTGTAATTAATATGTGTCCTGGATTAACGGGATGATGTGGCAACCCTACCAACAAGAGGGGAGGAGGCGTCACTTCCAGGGGCAGCCTGTCCATTAAGGGTGCATGGGCACCGCCCCCCTATCCATGCACCTGGCCCCTTTCAGGACTCCGGATGCTTGGCTTCCAACGGGGGGTGTGTTTTTTTTGAAGTACCTAAATTAGAGCCAGAGGCTCTAAAAGGCTACATAATAGGTTGGGCTCGGGGCGCAGAGAATGCGCTCCGAGCCCACCCAGGTGTGTTACAATAGCGAATTAATATTTGCTATTATAATAATGATCCTACTCCCGGCCAATCAGGAAGCGGGTCATGAGACCCGACATCTGATTGGCTGAAAGGACAGGCGAACCTATTGGATGCCTAGGAGGAGGGGAGGAGACGCACGGCCTCCGTGATGGACAAGAGGACATGCTTGCCTTACGCACGCTGCCGATGTCCTCCACCTGCCACCTAGATGGGGTAAGACAGCGAGCGTGTGGGAAGGGGGGGGCTGAGGGGGTTTAAGGTGTTGCCGGTGGTTGTTTGCCCCCTCCAAAAAAAACAAAACACCAGCTACCACTGGTCACTTCCGGTATCAGTATCGGTATCGGAGGATTTGCACGAGTACTGATACTCTTGCAAATGCTTAGTATTGGCACCGATACCGGTATTGGTGCAACCCTACCTCAAAATCATACTGTAAGGGGAGCTCTATATTAGCAATCCTTAATGAAGAACATTAATATTTATTTAAAGTGTTAGTAACTGCTTAGAAAAAAAAAAACTGAATTAATGTTTATATGCACTTTTTCTCCTTTTGCTAAGTTCTATTTATTTTTGTGTGTTGCTTTAACTTTCTAGTTTGCTAAGTTTACTTTTTTAAAAATTGCTTCTGAAAATTCTGAACAGGCAAGATGGATCAATCCATAGATTTTTTTCACCTTGCTGCATTCTCAGCACTTGAGATAATCACATTCAGTCCTAGTTTTCCGTTTCATTAAACTGTGATTAACAACAGTTAATTTGGAATGAATGAACACTTTGCTGCAAAGTATATATTGACAAGACGTGAAAAGTGAAGCCGCTGAAAATGCTGAGAATTGCAGTCACCTTCTGTGAATTACAATGGCGAGGCGTCCACGGCACAAACCCCTGTTACATACACCGGTTGTTCAGCTGCTTGAATCCTCTACAGGACCTAGTGCTAGCGGGGTCATTCCGTGCATGGAGAAGCAAAAGCATGTTGCTTGCTTGATTTATCGAAGTAGCATTAGGAAACACATGGTACATGATTAGGAATAATGACTGCACAGGTACAGATTCTGTTACCAATATGAAAGTTCAAAAAAACAGCCCACAGAACATACATAATATATATAGTACATGCTAAGACATATGCCTATTTGAAGAGCTGATATATTAGATGATTAATCTTATCCTATCCTTTCAATCCTACCCCTTTTTCTTATTCCTAGTGTATGCTTCCAATCCTACCCTATACTAGGCTTTCATATCCTATCTTATGCTACCTAATCCTATACTTTCTTTATTATACAATTCAATCCTTTATAAGGCTTGATTCACATCTATGCATGTTGCTTTTAAACATTTCTGCAGTGCTTTTTGCTGTGCTTTACGTGTTTTTTAACACGATTTTACCACAATTTGTGTTTTTTTTGCTTTTTTTTGGGGGGGTGGGGTGGATTTGTTGTTGGGCAGAAAAACGCAAAATGCAAATCACGGCAAAATCGCAGTGAAAACACACTACATGCTTTTCTGTAGTTTCTCCATTGAAGTCTATTGAACCATAAAAGCAGCAAAAGCACTGTTTTGTGTTTAAAAAAGTCCCTGGTCCTTTCCAAAAATGCAGAGGCACAAAAATGCATTGATGTGAATGTACTCCATAGGAACCCATTTTAAAAATAATGTTCTACGGGGCGTGGCCAGGATGTGAGAGGAGACAGACGTGTTCAGCCTGAGCTTCTGCCATCCGTGACTACCATCCGCCTCCATCCTGGTACATTTTAAGCCATCCTGCTCAGCAAATACCTTCCTCTTGTCTAGGGGGCCGTCCTTCCTATGACCGGGAAGTGTAAATCGGCAAAGAAGGCAGCCACTTCCATCTCCCGGATCCCGCCGAACACACGCTTGGCGGCCACCTTGCCTTTCTCGCCATCCTCTCCGGCCTCAGTAGTGGTGCAGACAGACTCCTGGATGGCGGCACTCGAGGCCTCGGATCCGGAGGGGTCGCCGATGATAATGGGAGAACCATCGGAGATGCTGGGGGAACGATCCACCGCAACAATAATGGTGGCCATTGCAGACAGTAAGTCATCCATGGAGGGGAAAATAGACACCCTGACGATTGAATGTGGGCTGATAAGATAAGATATGGACAAATTCAGGGGCCGCTTAAAAGAGGCTGAGCAGCGCATTTCTGCAGTGGAGGACACGGCGGTGGTGGAGCTACAGCAGCAAGTTAAAACCCTAATGGCCCGTTCTGAGGACGCCGAGAACCGCCTCAGGAGCAATAATGTCCAGGTGGTTGGGCTCCCTGAGGGTGAAGCGGGTGCTAACCCTGTGGAGTTTGCCAAGGCCTTCTTCAAAAAGCTCCTGGGCCTACAACATCTATCCCCTGTCTATGACGTGGAGCGGGCACACAGATTGCCCGCTGGCCGGAGACCTGCAGGTGCATGGCCACATGGGTTTCTTGTTCGCCTGCTGAATTTCAGGGATAGAGATTTGATCCTGTGGAGGCCCGCAAGCACCCTGAATTGAAACATGAGAATGCTGTCATACATTTGTACCCTGATTTCTCCCCAGAGCTGCAAAAGAAAGGTCTGATTTACAGCATGCTTTATCCTATCCATCTAAAAGTAATTCATTGTGGAGCTGCGAAGTTCTTTGAATCCCCGGCAGACGCTGCTGAGTGGCTGGATTCCATTGCCTAATGCTAGGATCTGATGGTGAATTCTGTATCATGGGAGCATGTGGACTAAGTCTGGAAGATACTTACCTCCATGTGGTATTGCTGCTGGGAGTTGTTGTTCCCGCTGTTGCAACCCCCCTATTGGAATCCTGCTGTCCCAAGTTTCTGGTTTCTTGGTTGTCCACACTATGTGACACTCTTTGAGTCTTGCCATCCATTCACTGCAGGAGCTCCAGGTACTGTTCTGAATGTTTTTCACTACCTACACGTCTTCCTGAACCCCCCTTTTTTTTGAGTGAATAGACTCTCGGAACGCTCCACTTTTTGTTCACTACGTTGATGGGATTAAAGTTTCTCCGGCTGTTTTTTTCTTTTTTTGTTTCGGTTCACCTGGAGCAAACAGGGAGTTGGGTCTTTAGAATGTTATTTTCTGTGACTTTTTGTCTTTTTTTCTTATTTTTTTGTTTTTTTTGTTTTTTTTTTTTTCTGTATCTTTTTTGGGGAAAAACTATTTTTTTTTCTGATTCTCTCTGTGGCTCGCTTCACTGGCTCAAGCACATGGGGTTGTTAATTGCCTATTAAGATATATGCTGTTCAAATGTTGTGATATGATGCTCTGTGGCTCTCTGTGCCTGGGTCCCTTCCAACTGGCCTCCTCAGTCTACAAAGTGGCTCCTGCCTCTATCCAAAACATAGCTCCACCTAATGAGTAATCTTAAAATAATTTTGTGGAATGTCCGCAGATTAAATTCCAAATTTAAACATTCCTTAGTCCTCCAGTACCTCAAATCCCTGAATCCCCATATTATCCTCCTGCAAGAGACCCACCTAACGGATAACAAAATGTTATCCCTGAACAGGAACTGGATACAGAGAGCCATACACTCCACTCACTCCTCATATGCCAGGGGAGTGGCCATTTTAATTCACAGGAAACTAGCATGTGCTATAGAACATGTACTAACTGATATAGGAGGTATGTAATTGTGGTCTTTGCCATTGAGTCTCAGTTACTGGCAATAGTGAACGTATGTGTTCCACCCCCTTCAAAAATGAAGTACTATACCTGGTTCTGGAAAAACTTGCTACCTTTGGCCCACTAAAAGTGCCTGCGGCAGGTGATTTTAACAACATCCTGGACTATGGGCTAGACACCTCTAATCCAAACCGGGTGCAGAATCTAGAACTAGGCCATTGGGCGGACACGGAGTTATTAGAGGAGGTGTGGCGATGGAAAAATCCTGGTGAGCAAAGTTATTCTTACCTTTCCCACATCAGTACCTCCTCATCCCGTCTTGATCCGGCCTTTGCTAACTCAGCGCTGTTGCCACAGATAGCGGAGGCCGGTTACCTGGCTGGGGGGCTTTCTGATCACACCCCTCTGCAGGTAATGTTGAGGCAATCTGCATCAGGTTGGTCACTTCTATTTTGATTCCCATGACAGTTGAGGTATGCTTACTGCATTTGTTGGAGCCCTTGGCCACCACCAGGGCTATTAGAACTCTTCTTACCCTATTGCTGTTTTATGCCAAAAAGCGGATTATTCTCTCATGGAAAAGCTCTTCAGCCCCAACCTTAGAATCCTGGAAAGCTGTGGTCAATAAGACAGTACCATTTTATAAAGCTACTTATTTGAGTAGGGGGGCGCTGACCAAATTTGACAAGGCTTGGGGGCAGTGCCGTCTCTATATATATTTATCCTGGGGCCCTTTACTATAATCCCACAATGGGCCCTTTCACATGTTCTGCAGTGAGCTCCCTTGCTACTGTATTGGGGCCCCCCAGGGTGGCAGAAAACAAGAGATATATGTCACCACCAGCATACCAAGAAAATATAAGGGTCCAAAGCAGAGGGAGAACTATCAGGGTTGCAAAGGTTGTCTTGCCACCGGGCCCTGGTGTTCTGCCACTGTGGGGTTCACCAGCCTCCTCTTGCTGTCCTGCCTTTGCTATTGCCAGTGCTGGTCTGGCATCTCTTGGAATTTACAGGCTGGTTCTCCTGTCCTAAGGACAGAGAAATCAGTCGGTTTTTCCAGTAACTGAGAGTCCTGGTGGAGTTCTTCCTGCAACTCGCTCTTCTCCCTGCCAATGAGAATGCAGGGGAAGGAGCAGATCGGGCGGCCGTGGTTGTGTGAGCGCTCGCATTATGCAGTGTCAGCGAGCAGAGGGAGGGGGGAGGAATCACCCGCAGGAGCTGACTGGGGACGCTCTCCCTCTCAATAGAGACTGTGTCACTCCAGCGGCGGCCCGAGTAAGGTGTGGTGCATGCGCTACGAATGCAAACAAAAAGACATTACCTTTTTGTAAAAAAAATAAAAATACATTTTTTTTAATGGGGGGTGGGCACATGGTGGGGCATTTTTAATGTTGGCCCCCCCCCCCAGGGACATCATTGCTTGGGGGGGTTGGATGATGTCGGTGGATACAGTATTAGACTAATGCCAGATAACCTATAGCTATTGAAAAATGGTGTGGTACAATAAGAGATGATTATGACTGACGCATAGGGGGAATATCAGTAATTCTGTAATAGGATATCTGGTCACTTTTAAGGGGGGTGAGTTATTTCTTCCTATGAAATTCATGCTGTTGGGGCAGGGGGGGGGGGGGCTGGGCCATATTTTGGACTGTATTTAGCATCACGGCCCAGGGTGTCGGACAATCCAGGTGCTGAGTTACAGTACCTGGTGCCTATATATATATATATATATATATATATTTTAGACTGACTGTATATATATATATCTATATATATATATATATATATATAAAATACACTGCCACTAACTGAATAACCTGCCTGCTTAATCTAAATCAAGCTATGTCTCTGTCCACACCAACAACACTACACAGGGCCACCGTGTAAGCAACCTTATATAGTGTGGGGCGTGGACTTAGTCCCCCTAAACCATGATTGGCCAAAGCACCCTGCCTTTGGCCAATTATGGCTCTCTTAGCAGAGGGCGCTGGGACTAGCCAAAGCATGCAGGTCAGGTGCATGCTTTGGCCAATCATACAGCAATGTACTGCGATCTCGCAGTGCATTATGGGGCGTTCTGCAGTGCTTAAATTTGCCGCAAACGCCCATGTTTGCTCTTCTGCGAATGGGCAAACACCCGATGTTTGAGTTGAACAAATGTTCGACCCGAACATCAAGCTTATCCCTACTAGCAACCTTGCTTCTTTGAGCCGTGTACCTCTGTCACCACATTCAGGGGTACTTGGGCCATAGCCCCAAAGGATTGGAAGCCCTCTCATCAACTTGGTCTCCAACCAAGGCACGTGACATGAGTGACGAAGTAGTGAGAAGATAAAAACAATTGAAGAGCAAACTGGCTCACGACAGACAAGGCTACCCTCCGTTGGGTACTTCACCATACTTAGAAGGAGTGTCTCAGACCAAAAGATAAAAGAGTCCAAATTAATTTATTGGTATTGTGCTAAGAGACAACCAATGCAATTTGGGGGTCAAAGGACCTCCCCTTAATCAGGGCTTCAGTTGAAAATGAGAATCTTGAATGGACTCAAAATAAGGTTTTCTAAAGCTAATTGCTGGATCAGAAAAATTAATGGCCAGCAGTATCTGCATGAGCGATCAAGTCTGCCACTCCATCCATGTGTGCATCTTTTTTTCTGGTCCCTTTACATGAGAGTCCCCTTTAGAATCCCCCTTACATCAAAGGATCCCCATCAAAGTTCCCTTTCACATCAGAGTCCTCAGTAAAGTCCCCCTTATAAGAGAGTCCTCCTTACATGAGAGTCCCCATTAGAGCCCCCCAGACAGGGCGGGGACAAGGGGTGGGCAGGAGGGGAGGCTGCACTGGGCACTGTGGTATCATGTGAGGTTTGGGGGCACTACAAGGAGATTGGGGGATTTGTGCTAAGAGGGTACATTTTTTTGGGAGGGGGATTTGTGCAAGTATGGATGATTGGGGGACATTTGTGCTAAGAGGGGAAATTTGGGGGGGGGGGTTGGTTTGTGCTAGGAAGGGTGATTGGGGGAGGGAAATTTGTGGTGGGAGAGGGGATTTAGAGTGTGTGTGTGGGGAGGGGGGGGGATTTGTGCCCTTTTCCTCACCAAAACCCCCTTTACATGAGAGTCTTTCTTTACATGAGAGTCCCCATCATAGCCCCCCCAGACAGGGCCGGGACAAGGGGTGGGCAGGAGGGACATTGTGGTATCATTTGAGGTTTAGGGGCACCACAAGGAGATTGTGTTGGAAGGGGGAATTTGGGGGGGGGGGGGCAGTTGATAAGAGTTGTTCTCGGAGGGGAAATTTGGGGAGGTGTGCTAGGAGTGGGGATTTGTGCTAAGAGGGGAAATTGTTTTTGGGAGGGGAATTTGTACTAGTATGGATAATTGGTGGACATTTGTGCTAGGATGGGGAATTGGGAGAGGGGAATTTGTGGTGGGAAGGGGATTTGAAGTGTGGGGGGGGGTATTTGTGCTCGGAGGGGAAGTTTGAGGGGTAGAGGATTTGTGCTAGGAAGGGGGATTTTTTTTTTTAGGGGGGGGGGGGTTGTACTGGGAGCATATGTGGAATGAGAGGATTTGAGCTAAACATGCAGATTAATGCTCAATTTTTGGGGGGGGAGGACGGGGGACTGGATTTTTACTGAAACATAATGCACATTCATTTTGGGGGGGTGTAATTTGGCATGTTGGCCCTGGACTCTAGATGACCTTGTCCCAGTACTGCCACCAGAGGCTAGATAAAAATTTTCAGGGGGCCGTATTTTGATGGTTAAATATTTTTTATATGCAAAAAAGAAACATAAGGAAAAAAAAAAAAAGGTCCTTACCTTTTAAGCTAAAACTTTTTATACAAATACTTGTTATAGTTTTAGCTTTTTTTTACCATATGAATAGAAGTTAATTTTAAGGCAGGCAAAAATGTCAAAGGATTCTTCTAGTGATTGGGAGAATAAAACCTTTCCAAACTTGCCTTTAATTGGTCATTTGTTTAGCGCCGCGGCTAAGAATTGAAATTGCATGCTGAGCGTCAAGACAATGAAGCATCATTACCGTACATAATGTTTTTCAAGACTTAGCAATCATGTATGTTCGATATGTAAGATGAAAAGAGTAAGATCATTTAGAAAATAGCCTATTTTGTGAGACCGATGCTTCAGTTGCCTTTGGCTTTGATGATTTTTTTGGATCAGTAAAGATTATGCAGGAGAGCTGGAATAAAAAAAGAGATTGTTAAAAATGTGAAAACGGAGGTAACCACGGGCGATAAGTAGCTGGGCTACCAGAGTGACCCCATGTAAATGCATGTCAAGGACAACTACTGGTTCATCTTTCAAAGAGACACACAAGACATATCAGTGCATAAAATTGCTTAAAATCAAACATAATAGCAGTCGGAGGATAATCATTCCTTTGGTTCAAAGCTTTCATTTAAATCACAATAAATGTATAGAACAAGCTAAAGGCACATTTTCATCAGTAAAAAATATGTACAAAGAAAGTTGCAGAGAAGAAAAGGAAAAAGGTACGGCTAACAAATGCATACCTCCTTGCAGTTTATGGTTTGCCTACATGGTTTGCAAATTGTAAACTTGCTTTGTGTGTGTGACCTGCCCAAAATAAGGGTGACAAATGGGATTTATGTAATCTGGAAGTGCATACCCAGCTCACATTTTACACTGTCCACTGTTGCTTGGCGCCTTCTCTCTCTTCTATATCCTTTTTATTGGGATTGTATTACCTGTTTTTGCCATACACAGGCTATTTTAACAAATGTATATACGTATATACATATATATATATATATATATATATATATATATATATATATATATATATATATATATATATATATATATATATAAATAATCCAAAAGAGAGAGTGGCACTCACAGGTCTTGAAAGGTGACATTTGACGTCCCAGGTTCTGAGGAAGACGAGCTTGTGCCTCGTCGAAATAAAACCTTCATCATACATTGTGTGTTCATCTTTCAAGACCTGTGAGTGCCACTCTCTCTCTGTCTCTCTTTTGGATTATATGCACTACAGTCTTTGCTGTGCACCCGGGCCCATTTTCTATCTGTGATTTGTGTACAGTGGCAACCACTGGATAATATATATATATATATATATATATATATATATATATATATATATATATATATATATATATATATACACTATAATGTCAAAAGTATTGGGATGCCTGTCATGGTTCATGTGCATGTAAAAACAGGCCAACTCAATATTGAACCCTACGGATTGCATTCCAGTCTTAATCCGTAGGGTTCAATATTGAGTTGGCCCACCCTTTGCAGCTATAACAGCTTCAACTCTTCCGGGAATACTGTCCACAAGGTTTAGGAGTGTGTCTATGGGAATGTTTGACCATTTTTCCAGAAGCGCATTTGTGAGGTCAGGCACTGATGTTGGACTAGAAGGCATGGCTCGCAGTCTCTGCTGTAATTCATCCCAAAGGTGTCCTATAAGGTTGAATTCAGGACTCTGTGCAGGCCAGTCAAGTTCCTCCACCCCAAACTCGCTCATCCATGTCTTTATGGACCTTGCTTTGTTCACTGGTGCGCAGTCATGTTGGAACAGGAAGGGGCCACCCCCAAACTAAAAAAAAGTAGGAAAAACAAAACGCCAGCTCCGCATCAGATTTGGTGAACATATCAAGAGCATTAAACAAAATGCATTACATTTCACAGAATACCATGTGGGACAACACCATGGGCTTAAAGTCAAAGGATTCTATGCCCTAAAGTGAATCAATCAGAGGGGAGACTTTAAACCGGTACTCTTGAGAAAAGCAAAATCCTGGATTTTTAGACTTGGGACTTTGGCGCCCAGGGGGCTCAACAATGAGATGAGCCTAAAAGTCTTTCTGGAACCATAATTCCGTCCATGAAGGCACATTATGGGGTGGTCTCAATATAGCGACACCCTGGAAATGGCAGGAGGAGGGAGACAGAAAAGTGTAATCCAAAATTTTTGAGTTGCTATTCTATCCTGCTATGAATCTTGAGCGATGTTAAGTGGGAGTGGGAGATTTGAACTTAATTATCATAAACACTTTCCACCTTTTTAATAGTTCGACAGGTCACCACTAGATGGCCCCCACAGGACATTCCCGGGCAACTAATTAGGTGAGATGGGTTGCTGCCCTTTTAAAAGCAGCGGGATCGAATGTCTGGACGTCCTGAAAAAGCATACGGTCACGTGTGTGAAACGCGTTGATGTAAGTAGCGCCATCGGGCCCAGCGTTCCACCATGCTGGCGGTGATACATGCGCTGCCCCAACAAGCACACCAAACATGATGAAATGGCTCTGAAGCAGCCTGCCAACAAGGTCTGATCCTGACACAGCAAAACCGAGTCTGGGAGGACTGCAATAAGCACTATAGCTGAGATACACAGGACCAACGGTGATCCTGAGTGGTGAGAGCCCTCGGGCAGTCATTAAGCATTTAATTGTACTGAGCACTAGTGACAGGGTCTGAGTTACACGAACGGGACTGGATGCCTTGCCCATTGACCACTGACAGACATACCTGTTGAGCTCTGCTAAATTACTTTGTTCTACTGCTGTTTTGAACTGTGTTGTTGCTACTCTACTTGCTGCAATTGCATGTTTATATCCATAGCTACACAATAGCTTGAGATTAATGGACTGAAATGATGGTGTAACATCTCGGGATTAATAAACATAGCAGAGAGCAATACTGCTTATTTTAGTAACAAAGTAACATCAAGCTTTTTGGAGCATCTTGTGAACCCAAATGAACTGTATTAAGCTATATATATGATTGAATGGGCTTGCTACAGAACTGTGTGGATCTAGAATGTCCCATTTAAACATCTCAGCTAAAGTACCACGGTTTATGGCCATTACCAATGTGGAGTGACTGGTCCATGATTTTTTAATTAACCGTTGAGGATCTCCCTCTCCACATTGTAGTGGGCACTGTGGGAAATAGCCTGTATGGTGCTTGTCTCTCTATCCTCCCTTCCTCCTCTCGGCTGTATACCGATACTCTGGTGGACCAAATTGACTGTACTGACAATCTTATGTGTCAGTGAGGCTTCACAAGCCCTAAGTGGGCATGCAGTCTTTGATCCACCTGTCATGGTGTTCTAGCCTTGCCACTCCAACCGGCTTAGCTTGGTTGTGTTTGAGGACTGTTGGGTGCATGAGTGTGTCTGGGCCCTGGTGTGTACATTTTTAATGGTGACAACATTGTCAATCTTGTTTTTAGGATTTGGGGATTTAGATGGTTATGGTCATTTGGCCATTCATTTTGCTATTTTTTCCCTTTTTTAAATAAAGTTATTCTAATCAGTTAAACTGAGGGTAATCCTCTTTTACAACTTTTTGTTGGGTGATCTGTTGCTGGCTCCCCTTTGTTTTTTGGTTACACATGACCAGTTGTAGAGGTCCCCAGTCCTCCGGATGAGTCAGTAACTGAACTATTTCAAATGAATACCCCCAGCTAGGGGTTTTGGGCCCTTTGTGTTTTTATGTTTTATACTTATTTGTCTTCCCCAAACTGTTCCCACAAAGTTGGGAGCATGAAATTGTCCAAAATGTCTTGGTATGCTGACACCTTAAGAGTTCCCTTCACTGAAATCAAGGCCACGCCCAACACCCCTGAAAAACAACCCCACATCATAATCCCCCATCTGCCAAACGCTCTGGAGCAGTGCACAAAGCAAGGTCCATAAAGACATAGATGAGCAAGTTTGGGGTGGAGGAACTTGACTGGTCTGACCTCAACCCAATAGAACACCTTTGGGATTAATTAAAGTGGAGACTGCGAGCCAGGCCTTCTCATCTAACATCAGTGCCCGACCTCACAAATGTGCATGTAAAGGCAGGCATCCCAATATTTTTGACAATATAGTGTATATTACTGTATATCCACTTGACCACTTGAGGATTTACCCCCCTTCATGACCAGGCCATTTTTTGCGATACGGCACTGCGTTACTTTAACCGACAATTGTGCGGTCATGCAACGCTGTACATAAATTAAATTGATGTCCTTTTTCCCACAAATAGAGCTTTTTTTTGGTGGTATTTAATTGATAAAAATAAACTATTAATACTTCTCTTTCTGAAAGCATTCCTAATTTACAGCATTTTTTCACACCTGCC
Organism: Aquarana catesbeiana; assembly: GCF_042186555.1. Lineage (NCBI taxonomy): Eukaryota > Metazoa > Chordata > Amphibia > Anura > Ranidae > Aquarana > Aquarana catesbeiana. The sequence goes on from NC_133326.1 coordinate 30,347,938, forward strand.
TAAATCTTTTGCACAGTAGTGTATACACAGTATATTAACAAAAAAAAGTGCCATTAGATCCTTGCCAAAATTCATTTCAGACCCTTCAGGTCTGGTTTAGATTTTAAGGAGGACCCCACACAAAACAAATCCAAAAATAGCACATGGGGAACCTCAAATTCCATATACCAGACCCTTCTAGGATGCCCCACTAGAGGGGTCATCAGCAAGTAAAAAAACGATAAAAACCTATTGTGATAGACTTTAGACACTTAATGTGTATAGTCTAAAAGAAAGAAGGGAAAGGTGAGACAGGAATTAAAGTGGTTGTAAACCCTTCAGACCACTTTGTGCTACAGGTAAGCAGGTATAATAAGGCTTACCTGTAGCTACCCAGGATATCTCCTACACCAGCACAGTTTAGGAGATATCCCCTGTATTTGCAGGTGCCGACATCATCGGCACATGCGCACTGACACAAACTGAAGCAACGGCACATACGCGCCGTTTCTTCAGTGAGTGTGCCGTTACCGCGCGCATGTACGGGAGTGATGTCATCGCCGCTCCGGCCAATCACAGCGCCTGAGCCGCGATACCCGGAAAAAAAAAAAGAATGAAAAAAGACCGAAAATTTTGAAAATTTTTTTTTTAATTAGTTTCTGTTATAAGTAATTTTTCTCTTATACTGATGTGCGCTGATGAGGCTACAGTAATCGGCATTGATAGGCTGCACTGATGGACACTGATGAGGTGCACTGATGAGGCGCAACTGTTGGACACTGATGAGGCTGCACTGATATGTGGCAATGATGGGCACTTATAGACGGCACTGATAGATGGCACTGATAGGCGGCACTGATGGGCACTGATAAGTGCCACTGATGAGGAGGCACTGATGGGGGGCACTGATGGGCACTGATATGTAGCACTAATGGGCACTGATGGGCAGCACCGATGGGTAGCACTGGTGGGCAGCACTGATAGGCAGCATTGATGGACACTGATGGTGCTGCACTGATTATCTGTTTACATGTTACCTGTGACACTAGATGGTTACTGGCTCTGCTTTCCTCATGCTGTGACAGTGTGTGGGGAAAGCACTGCCGATAACTGGCAAGTCTGTTTACATTGTGACACATGGTAAAGGGCCGCTGTAGTTGGTCCTTTCCCCCGATCCATGATCAGCTGTGTCCGAAGGACATATCGATCACAGAGCGTGCTGGATGTGCGCCCCGGGGGGCGTGCGGGGGGCGTGGTTCCGGGAGGACGTCTATGGACATTATTCTGGAACAGCAGAGCTGGGCTGTAGCCATCTTTCAGCTATAGCGTGGTAATGAAGTGGTTAATTACATGAAGAGGGTGAATAAGGTTCAGGTGGCCAATATTTTCAATATGAAGCTAAGATTAAGAACACAGGGACATGACCTCAAACTAGCAGGAGGAAAGTTCAAAATTATTTTACCAAAAGAGTAGTTGATATTTGGAATAGACTTCCAGTGAACGTAGTGAGTCTGTCAACAGTAAATGGATTCAAACATGCTTGGGACAAACACAGGTCTAAGAACATATATGAATAAAAACTTGATGGACCACTTGCTCTTTTTTATGCTATCACTCTTCTATAGTTCTATGACAAATCCCGAATTCCGAAAAAAAAAAAAAAAAAAAAAAAAACGTGCCATCCTTACTCCTCCTAATCCATACCAGACCCTTATCTGAGGAAAGGGGAGCCCCCCTGGTGGAGCACCTTGGCACCGAAGTTAAGTTGACAATCTATGCCTTTAAAGTCCCACCCTCTTTGGGGAAAATTTTGTTTGTATCTAAATTTGGGATGTTGGCAGACCTTTAGCAGATGAGTTATTTCAGTTATACCTACAACCTTTTTTGATATGGCACCGAAGTTAAGGAAAACAAAGATCTCTTCCCCACAACCCTGTCCGAGTGGTTGCGGGGGTCTGCAGGTGGGGGGCTTATCAGAATATCTTAATGTTCCTTTATAATATTTTAATATTCCAGACAAGCTAATTCTTAACAAGTCATATGCATTAGCAAAAGATAAGACAAAAGAGATCAGGTATATGTGTAAAGTAGTGGTGAGCAGAGCATACATGGGTTTGGTTTGGGGTGCACTCAGCAAAATTTACTGACTTTCAGATGCCGCATCCAAACCCCATCAATGGAAGGTGAAATCAGTTATTGCCATTTTCTAGGTGATATATAAAAGATTGTCAATGTTCAAACAAGTCTTTCATGTTATGTTTCTAGTTTACCACTGTGTTCTCTGTACCTTGTCACCATGTTAATAAGGACAAAGATCTCCTCCACACAACCTTGTCCTGGTAGTTGTGGGAGTCTGCAGGTGGGGTGCTCATCTGCATCTATTAAGTTTCCCTTATAATAATTTAGTACTCCTGACAAGCGAATTACTTCTTATGCCGCGTACACACGAGCGGACTTTTCGACTGGACTGGTCAGATGGACCGAGTCCGGAGGACAATTCGATCATGTGTGGGATTCATCGGACCTGCAGCGGACTTTTTCGGTCGAAAATCTGATGAACTTTAGATTTGGAACATGTTTCAAATCCTTCTGATGGACTCGAGTCCGGTCGAAAAGTCCGCTCGTCTGTATGCTAGTCCGATGGACAAAAACCAACGCTAGGGCAGCTATTGGTTACTGGCTATCAACTTCCTTATTTTAGTCCAGTCGTACTTTATCACATACCAGGCCGTCGGACTTTGGTGTGATCGTGTGTAGGCAAGTCCGTTCGTTGGGAAAGTCCGTCGGAAGTCCGCCGAAAGTCCATAGGATAGACCGTCGGACCAGTATGGTCGAAAAGTCCGCCAGGGTGTATGCTGCATAAGTCTTTACAAGTCATATTTGTGAAGTATATGTCAAAAGAGTCTGCAACTGTAAAGGATAAAATCCAATCTTCTTTACTGAAAACAATGTTGGAGTAAAAATCCTAAAACAAGACAGTTGACTGCTTTCAGCCTAAGCAGGCTTTGATGCATTTTAAGGCACACATAAGCTGAAATGTGTCAGCTGTGTCATTCCTCAAATTTTACCCCAACATAATTTTCAATAAAGAAGATTGGATTTTAACCTTTTGAGTTTTCGGCTCTTTTGACTGTCGTATACCCAGGGCTTTTTTTCAGCTGGAACTTGGTGGAACTCAGTTCCACCACCTCTGGCTCAGGCCCTCTACTCCCTGATCACCACTATCGCTTGCAAACACAGAAGTCCGGCTTCTGTGTCTACAAGTGAAAGCTTGTCTCCCAATGGCTCCCATAGATCTGATCTCCTGAGTGACTGCCACTGAGTGCAGGATGGGGACCAAGGAGATGCAGGTGAAGATACCAACTGATTGATCCCCTGCAAGTGAGAGAGGCAGAGCCACTTACAGTGTGCAGGGAGGTACTAGAGCCGGCTGGGTGCTTCAGCTTAATACACAAGTAAGACAAGTGGAAGAAGCGTGGAAGAAGCGTTTAAGGAAGGAAGAAGAAGATGGAGACAGTGGAAGGGGGGTTGCATGCAGAGGTCACTCTGCACTCTGTACATAATGAACTCCTGGTATTTATTGCCCCTTCCACTGTTAGTAAAATCTGACCACACTCACTATTTGATGCGTTTTGGAGGGTTTGTGTGGGGTAGGGTGGGTTTTTTGAGAAGTCGTGGTTGAGTTCCTGCACCTATTTTCTGAGAAAAAAAGCCCTGCGTATACCTATGGCTTGCAGAGGCTCTAAGTGGGGCATTGGTAAGGTATTTAAAAGAGAATCCACAAAGAGAATGGGGAAAGGAAGACCCATGGGCTTTGTGACACTAAAAGAGATACCACATAAAATATACATAAAATAGAATGTTTTCAGAGCAAGGGGGAGAAAGGGAGAGGTGGCGTAGTGACCGGATTTCTCTAGGTTCTAGTATAAGCCTTATCTTCTGACTGGAATGAGGTATTTTTTCTAGTGAATCAGAGGCCATTGGCCATTATGCTTCTGGGATCTATGACCAGGAATCTAGCCTATATCCCTGAATTTGTTCACTAAAAGGAAGTTTTTTTACACACTTTGGTGACTGGCTGACATTTCTTGTACTGGGGACATTTACATCTTTTGGGCTGTCAGGAACCCACTTTTCCATCCAAAGTCCCTCTTCTCCCTGGGGACCCTCAACATTATAGAACTTGCTCCATTTGTAATACCTAATTGGCTATAGTTACCCTGATCTGTTATCCAAAGGCAATGCCCGAAGAAGACCATCAAGGTCGAAACGTGTCAGGTCCTTTTGGAAGTATTATAGTCAAAATCAGTGCCATATGGTGTTTTCTTTCTATATTTTATCAGTTGTATGTGTATATTATCTTTTGTGTTTATATTTGCTCTCGGACATTATTATATCTATGGTAGATACTTTTAACTATTTTTTTTCTAATGAAAACATTCTATTTCATCTACATTTTATGTGTTATCTCTTTTGGTGTCACAAAGCCCCTGGGTCTTCCTTTCCCCAATCCCTTTGTGGATTTTTTTTATGAATATGTTGTGGGGCTGACACCGACTTTTGGCAGACCGTTAGCTGCATGCTGGGATACAGCTACATAGTATTTTACCACTTCAGCCCTGGAAGGATTTGCCCCCTTAATGACCAGGCCATTTTTTGCTATACGGCACTGCGTTGCTTTAACTGACAATTGTGCAGTTATGCGACGCTGTAGCCAAACAATATAGATGTCCTTTTTTACCCACAAATAGAGATTTCTTTTGGTGGTATTTGATCACCTCTGCGTTTTTTATTTTTTGCGCTTATAAGCGAAAAAAGACCAACAATTTTTTAAAAAAAAGCAATTTTTTACTTTTTGCTATAATACATATCCCAAAAAAATATATATATTAAAAAAAACAAATTCATTCATCAGTTTAGGCCAATATATATTCTTCTACATATTTTTGGTAAAAAAAAAAAAAATTGCAATAGGCGTATATTGATTGGTTTGAGCAAAAGTTATCGTGTCTACAAACTACAGGATAGATTTAGGGACTTTTATTTTTTTTTATTGCTTTTACTGGTAATGGTGGCGATCTGTGATTTTTTTTAGTGGGACTGCGATA